>NC_079228.1:40400772-40423272 GCF_029633865.1 Lampris incognitus | reverse complement strand
GGTAACACGGGGATTTGAACCGGCGATCCCTGTGTTGGTAGGCAACGGAATAGACCGCCACGCCGCCCGGACGCCCCTGAGGATGCTAATTTTACAGTCGTGGGAACATTTTACTGCTGCGCTGACGGCACACCAGCGACAATGGCTGCTACGCCTTGTTTGTAGTGGTCAGTGCCAGAGGAGGGGCCAGGTGTGAGGAAGTCGCGGAGTTTGGCTCTGAACTTGTTATCGTTGCCGGCATCCAGCCGAGCGAGCATGTGTGCTGCGCTGTACAGTCACACCCACGCTGGCGTGACAGCCGACTGACGGGACAAACACAAGAAGACGTGAAGACGCTGGAAAACTGTTGGGTAGAAAATACAGAACTCCCTGAATGAGTGCAGCAGGTGAGCGCTGCTTTTACACCACCGCCTCCCCGCCGGCACGTCCAGTATGTCACACGGGGCCCGCGGGCCCCTCTGGCGGTTGATGGCTGATAGACTAAAATGTCAATGAGTGTGCCTGGAGAGAGGAGAGGCGTTGTTATCTCCACCTCGGCAGTTGATCAGAGGTTTCATTATAGACTTGAAATGTCAGCGCCTGTCTCCTGCTCGCAGCTGGTCGCTCTGCCCGAGACTCCCGGTAGCGGTTCCAGCTGTGCTGTGGCCCAGAACCTCTCCCACGTCCATGCCTTTCTTTCCTGCTTCTGATAACTTTGACCATGTCGAGAGCTCCCCAACCCCGAATGGCCGGTCCTAGGTGGAGGCCTCCATCCAGGGGTCCCACTTCCAGTTAATGTGAGTCGGCCAGTTTTTACCGGCCAGCACCATCACACGAGGAATTTGGTAAAAGAAGTGAAAGAGCTGAGTATAAGGTATCAAAACGTACTTCTTCTTTTTCTTCTTCTTCTTCTTCTTCTTCTTCTTCTTCTTCTTCTTCTTCTTCTTCTTCTTCTTCAGCTTCCTCCTTCAGCTTCCTCCTTCAGCTTCCTCCTTCAGCTTCCTCCTTCAGCTTGTTGCGTTTCTCAGGGGCTGCCACAGCAGACCCTATGAGGGCACAGCAGCAAGGGCAGCCGTTGTTAACCCGGGCCTCGCCCGACCGATATCCAAACGTACATTACAGGTGTAAAAAGTAAAAATGACCGAGCGCTGATCTAAGTGTGAGCGATATCACAGATGGGACGGAAATAATCACCTGTTTTTGGGTAACTCGTCCTCCTCACAGTGAGGTTTTGAATAGTAAATGCAGGAAGGATTTGGTAAAAGCCAGTGAGGGGGATTGTGACGGGAATTAAAACCGGACTAAAAGGAATAAAGAGCCTTGAAGGTGACTGAAGCAAAGGCCGTACAACAGAATACACGAAAACACAACAACAACAACAACAACAACAACAACAAAACCCAGAACAACACAGTTCTGCCCTGCAGGTACCAGAAATAAACCTGACCTGTAGTTTGAGATCCTTTAGTCCCAGATGAAACTGTCAAAAGCCCTGTTCAGTTAGAGGAGGACCAGTTAGAGGAGGGCCAGTTAGAGGAAGACCAGTTAGAGGAGGACCAGTTAGAGGAGGACCAGTTAGAGGAGGACCAGTTAGAGGAGGGCCAGTTAGAGGAGGACCAGTTAGAGGAGGGCCAGTTAGAGGAGGACCAGTTAGAGGAGGACCAGTTAGAGGAGGGCCAGTTAGAGGAGGGCCAGTTAGAGGAGGACCAGTTAGAGGAGGACCAGTTAGAGGAGGGCCAGTTAGAGGAAGACCTGTTAGAGGAGGACCAGTTAGAGGAGGACCAGTTAGAGGAGGGCCAGTTAGAGGAGGGCCAGTTAGAGGAAGACCAGTTAGAGGAGGACCAGTTAGAGGAGGGCCAGTTAGCATCCCCATCGAGCTGTACATGCAGATGTCATTTCTGATACTTTCTATCAGTGGCGTATTTTTTCCCCCTTTCCTCCCCAATTGTATCCAGCCAATTACCCCACCCTCCCGAGCCGTCCCGGTCTCTGCTCCACCCCCTCTGCTGATCCGGGGAGGGCTGCAGACTACCACATGCCTCCTCCCATACATGTGGAGTCACCAGCCGCTTCTTTTCACCTGACACTGAGGAGTTTCACCAGGGGAACGTAGCACGTGGGAGGATCACGCTATTCCCCCCAGTACCCCCTCCCCCCTCAGGCGCCCCGACCGACCAGAGGAGGCGCTAGTGCAGCGACCAGGACACACACCCACATACGGCTTCCCACCTGCAGACACGGCCAATTGTGTCTGTAGGGGCGCATGACCAGGCCAGAGGTAACACGGGGATTCGAACCAGCGATCCCCGTGTTGGTAGGCAACGGATTAGACCGCCATGCTACCTGGACATCTCTAAGTCATGTTTAAGACAAGATATCCAGTATCCAGGTCATTGTGGTGTTTTCTTCTTCGTGATCACTGTTGGGTGGGACTTTGGTGGTTTTATGTCTTCATCACAGCCAGGTCCTGCAGGACAGGGAAGGTGGTGTGACGTGAAGTAGTTTCCTCTTCCAAACCCATATGACAGAACGGGCTCATTGGAAACCGCTACCGATGGATAGCCCGCCGCCACCAGCTCAAACCCAGGTTCACCCGTGTTTTGACTCGGCGGTCGGGTCGGGGAAGGCGCTGACCCATCAGCCCTGACAGCTGTTCGGCTGTGAATGGGTGTGGGTGATTTGGATTGCTCCGGTGCAGTCACCACGGTGTCGCCCCAGGTGCCGGGGAGACGGATGTCAAAGACAGTCTTCAGCGCTGTAGCCTTCATGCTCGTTGGGAGCTTATTAACGAGCCACTCCAGTGCAGGGCGAGTGGCGGTGCCGGCTGCTGTCTGCGTTGAGCCTCCTTGGTTGTCACTGTCTGGGGCCCCGGGCTGGCTCGAGAGCACCGAGGCGAGGATTCTCACCAACATCGCCAGCTGCTGCCCGGAGGGCAATCAGCCGCCTTCTTGATTACGGCCTTTCCATTAATCGATTCTCCCGCCGCGCGGTGGGGAATTGTGTCATGTTGCGTAACCTGGCTTGTCGGTGCAGGATGGTGTTTACCTTGTGCGTTTCTGGGTCTCATTTCTTGTTATTGATCCCGGAGTAAGATATTAATGGCTGTTTGAAGGCCTGTTGGATGTAGACTGCCAGGAATCAGATAGGGTTGCAGCGTGCTGCATAAACGTTTAATCTGTTGCCGCTGCGTGTGCAGTATGTTTGATTCTGTTGTTAACAGTGTGTGTGTGTGTGTGTGTGTGTGTGTGTGTGTGTGTGTGTGTGCACGATAGCACTTGGCGATAAGGGAAGTGTTACTGTCATGATAATCATGGAGGCAATTTGCAGGGAAAAGTGCCGTGCTTGAGAACCCAACTGAGGTTCATCACGTTGAACTGCTTGGGAATGTAGAGTTGTTGGAACCAAAACTAGTTTTCAGACAGTACTGCCGTATTTCAGACCTGGTCTGGGTAGTCTGGGGTCACAGCTCCTCCTCCTCCTCATCAATTTAGACCATACGATTGTGTGTGTCAGGGTTGAACAACGTCCACCGTCACCCCAGCATTTCCTAATTATTGCATTTGAATGCATAAAGGTGTGCTTCACCTATCTGGTGTGTTGGACAGATGGTCACTTGGCACTGGGAAATTTGGGACTGGTTGTCATGGAAACCATAGCACGGCGGCACAGTGGTTAGCGTGGTTGCCTCACAGCAAGAAGGTCCTGGGTTCGAGCCCCGGGGTAGTCCAGCCTTGGGGGTGGTCCCGGGTCGTCCTCTGTGTGGAGTTTGCATGTTCTCCTCTCCAGACTTGGGGGGAGAAGGTTTTCAATTTCCTTACCGCAGAGTCCACAACTAAAAGACCTCTGAAGCGGACTTGAGTCTTTCCTGGGTCAGCAATTTTTCAGCCCCCCCCCCCCCCCCCCCCCCCCCCACAGACACACACACACACTTCTGAGCAAACTTGTTACCTGGCAAATTCCACTTAGCGTTTCTAAACGGAGCCGGGGGGTCGGGTCATGGCTGCTAACTTGGCACTGCCTCGCAGCCCTTTAGCAAGCAGGTGTCGGTGTGGCGAGGGATCACAGGGTGCAGCGCCAGCAACAGGGCCATGAATCACAATGGAGCTGATCCAAGGATGAGTTCCAGTCCAACGGCTTTGCTCTCACACCTCAAGGTCCAGTCCACACGTGGCAGACCTTGCATGGCTTTATGTCACCGCTCATGTGCACAACTGCACACACACACGTATGTTTGTATAGGCACACAAGTATGTTTGTATAGGCACACACGTATGTTTGTATAGGCACACACGTATGTTTGTATAGGCACACACGTATGTTTGTATAAGCACACGTATGTTTGTATAGGCACACACGTATGTTTGTATAGGCACACACGTATGTTTGTATAGGCACACGTATGTTTGTATAGGCACACACGTATGTTTGTATAGGCACACATATGTTTGTATAGGCACACATGTATGTTTGTATAGGCACACACGTATGTTTGTATAGGCACACATGTATGTTTGTATAGGCACACACGTATGTTTGTATAGGCACACACGTATGTTTGTATAAGCACACGTATGTTTGTATAGGCACACATGTATGTTTGTATAGGCACACACGTATGTTTGTATAAGCACACGTATGTTTGTATAGGCACACACGTATGTTTGTATAAGCACACGTATGTTTGTATAGGCACACATGTATGTTTGTATTAGGCACATACGTATGTTTGTATAAGCACACGTTTGTTTGTATAGGCACACACGTAGTTTGTATAGGCACACACGTATGTTTGTATAGGCACACACGTATGTATGTATGGCCACACATATATGTTTGTATAGGCACACATATGTTTGTACAGGCACACGTATGTTTGTATAGGCACACACGTATGTTTGTATAGGCACACACATATGTTTGTATAGGCACACATATGTTTGTACAGGCACACGTGCTGAAAAGCATCAATGTGGCCGCCGTGCCCTGCCTGACTTACAGACAGCATACCTCTAAGAAGCCTTTCACTTCCAGCCTAGTCCTTTAGTCTTATTCTCTGATTTACTCTCTCGGCCTCTCTCTGTCTGCCTCGCTCTCACCGCCTCTCTCTGCCTCTCTCTGTCTCCCTCTCTCTGTCTGTCTCCCTCTCTCTGCCTCACTCTCTCAGCCTCTCTCTGTCTGTCTCCCTCTCTCTGTCTCCCTCTCTCTGTCTGTCTCCCTCTCTCTGCCTCTCTCTGTCTCCCTCTCTCTGTCTGTCTCCCTCTCTCTGCCTCTGTCTGTCTCCCTCTCTCTGTCTCCCTCTCTCTGTCTGTCTCCCTCTCTCTGCCTCTCTCTGTCTCCCTCTCTCTGTCTGTCTCCCTCTCTCTGCCTCTCTCTGTCTCCCTCTCTCTGTCTGTCTCCCTCTCTCTGCCTCACTCTCTCTGCCTCTCTCTGTCTCCCTCTCTCTCTCTGTCTCAGTTCAAATCAGTGATGCTTTATTGGCATGACTGCATTAATTACAATGTTGCCAAAACAGATCAACAGAGTACCAAAAAAAAAAGGAAAGAAAAGGAAGAAGGAACAGAGAGATCTGGCAGAAACATCCTAGAACAGCACTTGAACAGCAACTGACAGCAACTGACAGTGTTTTGGCCACTCACTGACTCTTAGGCTGTGGCATTCTGACACATTGTGCTGCAAGGTGTGACCTTTGACCCTCTGCTAAAATAAGTGGCCATCGTTGTTTCTCATCCAGCAGTAGAACATCTGGAATCTGGTTTTCAAATGTCTCCTGGTGTTTCTCGCTTATGTTCTGGAATGTCTCACAATTTAGCAGGAAGTGCATCTCTGTCTCCACCTCACCGGCCGTACAGTGACCCTCTCTCTCTCTCTGTGCCTCTCTCTCGCTCTCTCTACCTCTCTGTCTCTGTGCCTCTCTCTCTCTACCTCTCTACCTCTCTGTCTCTGTGCCTCTCTCTCTCTCTCTCTCTCTCTCTCTCTCTCTCTCTCTACCTCTCTGTCTCTGTGCCTCTCTCTCTCTCTCTCTCTCTCTCTCTCTCTCTCTCTCTCTCTCTCTCTCTACCTCTCTGTCTCTGTGCCTCTCTCTCTCTACCTCTCTGTCTCTGTGCCTCTCTCTCTCTCTCTCTCTCTCTCTACCTCTCTCTCTCTGTCTCTCTCTGTCTCTCTCTCTCTCTACCTCTCTGTCTCTGTGCCTCTCTCTCTCTCTCTCTCTCTCTCTCTCTCTCTCTCTCTCTCTCTCTCTCTCTACCTCTCTCTCTCTGTGTCTCTCTCTCTCTCTCTCTCTCTCTCTACCTCTCTCTCTCTGTGTGTCTCTCTCTCTCTCTCTCTCTACCTCTCTCTGTGTCTCTCTCTCTCTCTCTCTCTACCTCTCTCTCTCTCTCTCTCTCTACCTCTCTCTCTCTGTGTCTCTCTCTCTCTCTCTCTCTCTCTCTACCTCTCTGTCTCTGTGCCTCTCTCTCCCCGCGTTGCTCGCTCGCTCTCATTCTTAAGTTCTTGGCCTTACTTACAGTCAGCCTGGCTGGCTGGTGCTGCTGTGGGGGTGGGGCTCTATTGTTGGAGCAGCTTTTTGTGAATTAAAAGACTCCCAGCCCCCTCCCCAACCCCACCACCCTCGCTTACTTTCGTTCTCACTGGAGAGAGAGACAGACAGACAGACAGACAGACAGACAAAGAGAGAGAGACAGCGAGAGAGAGAGAGAGAGAGACAGCGAGAGAGAGAGAGAGAGAGAGAGAGAGAGAGAGAGAGACTGTTTTGACTTAAAAAAACAACTTTAATACAATGTCACAAATTCACAGCAGCTTTGAAACAAAGGCTCCTAGAAACAGACGTAACATTATGTAAAAACGTCGCTAAACATGAATTCTCCTCCGTCACTGAACACATGGCCTCATTATGACACCGCTGATGTGTGCAGACACAACCATGCTGCTCGTCCCCTCAGCCAGCTTCACCTCAGTCAGAGCTCTGGCTTTCAGCACTGGGCTGAACACAGCGACTGTTGCTGCACCCACCTTCTCCTCCTGCTGGCACTTCAGCTCCGCCAGCAAGGACGCTTAAAACGCCACTTTGCTGTAGATGCATGTACCACCCTCCACTGTAGATCCATGTACCACCCTCCACTGTAGATCCATGTACCTTCCTCCACTATAGAACCATGTACCTTCCTCCACTATAGAACCATGTACCACCCTCCACTATAGAACCATGTACCACCCTCCACTGTAGATCCATGCACCACCCTCCACTGTAGATCCATGCACCTCCCTCCACTGTAGATCCATGCACCACCCTCCACTGTAGATCCATGCACCACCCTCCACTATAGAACCATGTACCACCCTCCACTGTAGATCCATGCACCACCCTCCACTGTAGATCCATGTACCACCCTCCACTGTAGATCCATGTACCACCCTCCTCTGTAGACCCATGTACCACCCTCCACTATAGAACCATGTACCACCCTCCACTGTAGATCCATGCACCACCCTCCTCTGTAGATCCATGTACCACCCTCCACTGTAGATCCATGTACCACCCTCCACTGTAGATCCATGCACCACCCTCCACTGTAGATCCATGTACCACCCTCCACTGTAGAACCATGTACCACCCTCCTCTGTAGACCCATGTACCACCCTCCACTGTAGATCCATGTACCACCCTCCACTGTAGCTCCATGCACCACCCTCCACTGTAGCTCCGCAGTGTGTTTCTCTATGGGGGGGTTGTGTGTATGACAGAGAGAGAGAGAGAGACTGTCATGTGTCCCTGTCTGTCCTCAGTTCACCCTGCTCTTCACACCGGAGCGTCTATCTTTTCTCCTCCTCCTTCATCAGTCATTAGTTCCTCTCCTGA
Organism: Lampris incognitus; assembly: GCF_029633865.1. NCBI lineage: Eukaryota > Metazoa > Chordata > Actinopteri > Lampriformes > Lampridae > Lampris > Lampris incognitus. Next base: position 40,415,438 of record NC_079228.1, on the reverse strand, counting down.
CATGGCACCATGGTGGGACTGACAGATCAGGAAGGCATCTCTCGGCCTGGTCGTAGCACAAATCCCTGAGCATGGCGGTGTGCATGCATACAGTATATGGTTGGTTAATGAAGACAGTCTCATGGTTTCCCTGGATCATTAACGTGCTTTGTAACCCTGTCAGTGACATGTGGCGTTGGCCCGGCAGACTCCGACTTACCTGGCTTGTTTCCTTGTGCCGGCTGTGCAGCAGGTCTTCCTCCCAGCCTCTCTTGCAGGTAGTTAACCAGCTGTCTGGCTGAGTTGCTGCTAGATTAGCAAAGGTATTACTTTGGATTAGTAGGTGAGAAAGTAAATGTACTTTGGTCGAAGTACAAGGTAAGTAGTTGTCTATTTTAGCGTTGAATGATAAGTGAAAAGTCAATGTTGTGACATTTAGGGTTGTGTTTTTTTTGCGATATGTATTGTGATATTACTTTTGCCCTGTTGATACCGAGTCCAGGTACCAATGTTAAGTACTGGCCCATGCGGAGTACTCACCCGAGCCATTACTTTTGCACTGCAGACCTACACCATTAGTTTGGGGTCAATTGGCAAAATATTATTTGAGATTGAATCATTTTATTTGTCTGCTGGTATGGAAATCCAGGCTTCCAAGTGCCAAAAATGCTGTCACTCAAGGCAGCCTGCTTTTATTTTGGACACGTTGCTCCTGGTTTTGGTGTCGGGTTACCGTCTCAGCTAAAATGTCTGATACCAAATGTCCATTTTATTTATTTATTATTTGGATTTCCTCCCCTTTTTCTCCCCAGTTGTATCCGGCCAGTTACCCCACTGTTCTGAGCTGTCCCAGTCTCTGCTCCACCCCCCTCTGCTGATCCAGGAGGGCTGCATACTACCACATGCCTCCTCCCATACATGTGGAGTCACCAGCCGCTTCTTTTCCCCTGACAGTGAGGAGTTTCACCAGGGGGACGTAGCACGTGGGAGGATCACGCTATTCCCCCCAGTTCCCCCTCCCCCCCGAACAGGCGCCCCGACCGGCCAGAGGAGGCGCTAGTGCAGCGACTAGGACACATACCCACATCCGGCTTCCCACCCACAGACACGGCCAGTTAGGTCTGTAGGGACGCCCGACCAAGCCGGAGGTAACACGGGGATTCGAACCGGTGATCCCCTGTTGGTAGGCAACGGAATTGACTGCCACGCCTCCAAATGTCCATTTTAAGGTGCTATTGGCCTGACATCAGATACCACTGTTGGTATCGGTGCATCCCTAACTGCGGTGTGAAAGGAGGAAAAGGAGGTGTTGTAACGTCATGGGAGGTGCAGCGTTCCACTGCCAAGAACGTAGAGGGGAAGTAAGCCAGCTTTCCAAACACTCCTTAAATCAGGCGAAACTATATTATTCGTCAAATATGCTGGAATATTGTTCTTCAAGAGTTATAAAATGTGGACACTTTGCCAGACTTTGTTGTCTGTCAGGCCCTGAGAGCTGTGGCCCAGCATGGCTGACCGACCTCGTTTGTCGACCTGTCGTCCCTGTTGAGGGTGGCGACTGCTCGTGCACCTACCGCCCTGTCAGTTCTGAAACAGCACCAGTCTCATTTCAACACAGAACACTCGCGGCGTATCCCAGAGCGCACCAAAAGAGACAAGTGGGGGGATAAGAGCACCTTCATGCGCCTGCCGGGGCAGAAACGAGCCGACCTCTGTGGCGTCCGTGTGGAAGGCCACGCCTCGCCGAGAAGACGCCAATGGGGAGTGAATGGTTCGGGGCCTACGCAGACAGCATCGATTCGGCTTCGCCTCCCTGGCCATAAATAACGGGGCCGCTCCCTCCTCTGTGGCACCTGGAGACTGTTAGCAACAAGTCGCCGGGCCGGCGGCTAGCCGACCCGGCGTGGAGGGAGGGGGGGTGGGGGGGTGTGTGCGCCCACCGTGTCTCTCCTGTATTGACAAAGTGCTGCAGGGAAATGGGAGGCTAATGACGGGGATTTGTGTGTCAGCTAATGGCCCCGCTCTTATCCCACCCCTGTTAGCATCCCTGGCTGCTTCAATATCATTGACTGAACCCGTCGGATATCCCCCGCGCGTGTGTGTCTGTCTGTGTGTGTGTGTCTGTGTGTGTTTGCACATTTGTGTGCATGTGTGTGCACGCTGACCTACCAGCATACTCTGCTTACTCGGCTTACCAGCATAACGCAAATAAACACTGATGCCGCCCATTTATCACTGGCCCCGCCCACTCACAAAGCAGCACGTCTGAGTGTCAACACACACACACACACACACACACACACACACACACATGCAGACGCTTGGACACACACGTCCCCTGAAACTACAAAACAAACAGACACACACAGAAACACTTATATACTCTCAGGCACAAGCATCCACATGCACACAACGCACACTAACGTACAGTCGTGCACAATAACGCACACAAATTTGGGCTCAGACTCAAACTGACACACACACACACACACACACACACATGCAGACGCTTGGACACACACATCCCCTGAAACTACAAAACAAACAGACACACACAGAAACACTTATATACTCTCAGGCACAAGCATCCACATGCACACAACGCACACTAACGTACAGTCGTGCACAATAACGCACACAAATTTGGGCTCAGACTCAAACTGACACACACACACACACACACACACACACACACACACACACACACACACACACACACACACACACACACATGCAGACGCTTGGACACACACACACACACACACACACACACACACACATGCAGACGCTTGGACACACACATCCCCTGAAACTACAAAACAAACAGACACACACAGAAACACTTATATACTCTCAGGCACAAGCATCCACATGCACACAACGCACACTAACGTACAGTCGTGCACAATAACGCACACAAATCTGGGCTCAGACTCAAACTGACACACACACACACACACACACACACGTGCGATGGAAGCGCTTCCCTGTGGCCATCGCAGGCCCTGATTAATTGCCTCTCCATCCCTCAGTGATTCAGCGGTTGATTGAAAAACTGCCTCTGACAGCTGCAGTATGATGCCCCGTCTGCCCCCCTCCTGCTCCCTGTCTCGTGACAGTGATCTGCCCTGCCCTTGTCTCTCCTCCCCCTCCTCGCCGGGCTCCCTCCCATCCTCCGTCTCTCCTCGCCGCCGCCGGAGGTCAGCCCATTCAGGAAGTGAACCCACTCTAATGAATTCAAAATGGCTGCCTTTTGAGGTGATAGGTGGTGGGTCGGTGGTGGACCGGTGGTGGACCGGTGGTGTGTCGGTGGTGGGCCGGTGGTGGACCGGCGGTGGGCCGGTGGTGGGCCGGCGGTTGGCCGGTGGTGTGTCGGCGGTGTGCCGGCGGTGGGCCGGTGGTGGGCCGGTGGTGGGCCGGTGGTGTGTCGGCGGTGTGCCGGCGGTGGACCGGCGGTGGACCGGCGGTGGGCCGGGGGTGGACCGGCGGTGGGCCGGCGGTGTGCCGGCGGTGGGCCGGCGGTGGACCGGCGGTGTGCCGGTGGTGGGCCGGCGGTGTGCCGGTGGTGGACCGGTGGTGGGCCGGCGGTGTGCCGGTGGTGGACCGGCGGTGGACCGGTGTTGTGTCGGCGGTGGGCCGGTGGTGTGTCGGTGGTGGGCCGGTGGTGTGTCGGTGGTGGGCCGGTGGTGGGCCGGTGGTGTGCCGGTGGTGGACCGGTGGTGTGTCGGTGGTGGACCGGTGGTGTGTCGGTGGTGGGCCGGTGGCGGGCCGGTGGTGTGTCGGTGGTGGGCCGGTGGTGTGTTGGCGGTGGACCGGTGGTGTGTCGGTGGTGGGCCGGTGGTGTGTCGGTGGTGGACCGGTGGTGGACCGGTGGTGGACCAGTGGTGGGCCGGTGGTGGGCCGGCGGTGTGTCGGTGGTGGACCGGTGGTGTGTCGGCGGTGGACCGGTGGTGGACCGGTGGTGGACCGGTGGTGGGCCGGTGGTGGACCGGTGGTGTGTCGGCGGTGGACCGGTGGCGGACCGGTGGTGGGCCGGTGGTGGGCCGGTGCTGTGTCGGTGGTGGACCGGTGGTGGGCCGGTGGTGGGCCGGTGGTGGACCGGTGGTGTGTCGGCGGCGGGCCGGTGGTGGACCGGTGGTGGGCCGGTGGCGGGCCGGTGCTGTGTCGGTGGTGGACCGGTGGTGGGCCGGTGGTGGGCCGGTGGTGTGTCGGCATGCTGTTTGTTTTTGTCCGCTGACGACTCGGCTTCACATCTGCAACACAAACATTTACTTCCACATTTGTATCGTTTTGTGTCAGGTCTGTAATTCCAGCAGCTCTGCTCCTTAAAACAAGTTCCAAGCAGGGTAACCACGTCGACACCACTTCTACCTGACCAGGGGCGTCCGGGTGGCGTGGCGGTCTGTTCCACTGCCTACCAACACAGGGATCGCTGGTTCGAATCCCCGTGTTACCTCCGGCTTGGTCAGGTGTCCCTACAGACACAATTAGCCGTGTCTGCGGGTGGGAAGCCAGATGTGGGTATGTGTCCTGGTCGCTGCAGTAGCGCCCCTTCTGGTCAGTCTGAGCACCTGTCCGGGGGGGGGGGACTGTGGGGAACAGCGTGATCCTCCCACGCACTACACCCCCCTGGTGAAACTCCTCACTGTCAGGTGAAAAGAAGTGGCTGGGGACTCCACATGTATGGGAGGAGGCATGTGGTGGTCTGCAGCCCTCCCCGGATCAGCGGGGGGGGGGGGCTACAGAGACCGGGACGGCTCAGAAGAGAGGGGGGACTGGCCAAGTACAACTGGGGAGAAAAAGGGGGAAAAATCCAACAACAACAAAAGGTCTGTGATGATCTGGATCAGCTCACAGACTGCGTGTGTCCACGTCTGGTTCAGATCATCCTCAACACTCCTGTTTCCCGCAGTTATGTCACACAGTTATGTCACCGTAATGTCACACAGTTATGTCACACTGTAATGTCACACAGTTATGTCACACTGTAATGTCACACAGTTATGCCACACTGTAATGTCACACAGTTATGTCACTGTAATGTCACAGTTATGCCACACAGTTATGTCACACTGTAATGTCACACAGTTTTGTCACACTGTAATGTCACACAGTTATGTCACACTGTAATGTCACACAGTTATGTCACACAGTTATGCCACACTGTAATGTCACACAGTTATGTCACACAGTTATGCCACACTGTAATGTCACACAGTTATGTCACCGTAATGTCACACAGTTATGTCACACTGTAATGTCACACAGTTATGTCACCGTAATGTCACACAGTTATGTCACACTGTAATGTCACACAGTTATGTCACTGTAATGTCACACAGTTATGCCACACAGTTATGTCACACAGTTATGCCACACAGTTATGTCACAGTGTAATGTCACACAGTTATGTCACACTGTAATGTCACACAGTTATGCCACACAGTAATGTCACAGTTATGTCACACAGTAATGTCACACTGTAATGTCACCGTAATGTCACACAGTAATGTCACACAGTAATGTCACAGTTATGTCCCACAGTTATGTCCCACAGTTATGCCACACAGTAATGTCACAGTTATGTCCCACAGTTATGTCCCACAGTAATGTCCCACAGTAATGTCACAGTTATGTACCACAGTTATGTCCCACAGTAATGTCACAGTTATGTCACAGTAATGTCACAGTAATGTCACAGTAATGTCACGGTTATTTCACAGTTTCGTCACGTCGCTGCTGTTTCCATCAAGCTGCAGGCTGAGCGACACAGAGCAGACAGTAAAAACAGAGAGTTAATTTAACTCTGAGAGTACAAGTGGATCCTTTCGGGTCCCTTTGTACACTCTAATTTAACTCTCAGAGTCAAATTAACTCTCAGAGTTAAATTAACAGTCAGGATTTTACTGTGCAGGACGTCGTCTTGGGGGCGTGCAGCCGGCCAGACCAGTACGGACCAGTACAGACCAGTACAGACCACTAGTGTGTGCAGACTTCTTGCCTGTTCATAAGACCTGGAATGACTCAGCTGGTGGAAAGCGGTTTGCAGAGGACTTCTCATTAATCTGCACATCTGTGAAAGGACTTGTGAGGAAAGAAAAGGAAAGCGGCTTCACAGGGATCGGACCGGTCGGCCTCCAGACTCCCGGACAATCTGCACGCGGCCAGGCGGAGGGCCGACCCGCTCAAACGCCAACGCATGTAACTAACACGAGGCCCGCTCATCTGCTTTAATTGGGTCTAATTGCGTCGGCCTTGGACTGCACTTCTCACTTCCCAGAGAACACGAAACCTCCGCCAAGGCCGCACACCTCCTCCCAGGCACATCCACAAGCCGCCCCGTCTCCTTCGTGGCTCCTGCACTAGTAAAGAACCGCAGGGTTGATCTCCTGGAGGAAGTCTGCGGCTTAGCTAAGGCTGTTTTCTGTTTGTTCTCCCCAATCACCCCACTCTTCTGAGCCGTCCTGGTCTCTGCTGCCCCCCCTCTGCTGCCCCCCCGCTCTCTGCTGACCCGGGGAGGCTGCAGACTACCACATGCCTCCTCCATACATGTGGAGTCACCAGCCGCTTCTTTTCACCTGGCAGTGAGGAGTTTCACCAGGGGGACGTAGCGTATTCCCCCAGTTCCCCCTCCCCCCCTGAACTGGCGCCCCGACCGACCAGAGGAGGCGCTAGTGGACAAACCGGAGGTAACACGGGGATTCGAACCGGCGATCCCCGTGTTGGTAGGCAACAGAAGAGACCACCATGCCCCCCGGATGCCCTGACAGTTTAAATAAGTCCCAGTCGGGGCAACTGTGAAGGTCCTGGAGACGGGCTGTCCAGGCACCTGGGGGATGTTTGGGGAAGCCAAAAAAACAAAAAAACAAAAAACTGCATGTCCTCCACCCACAACATGATGTCATCACGTTTAGTGTTGCGTGTGTGTGTGTGAGTATGTGTGTGTGTTTGAGTGTGTGTGTGTGTGTGTGTGATTGTGTGTGTGTGTCTGTGAGTGTGTGTGTGTGTGTGTGTCTGTGTGTGTGTGTGATTGTGTGTGTGTTTGTGTGTGTGTGTGTGATTGTGCATGTGTGTGTGTGTGTGTGTCTGTGTGTGTGTGTGTGTCTGTGTGTGATTGTGCATGTGTGTGTGTGTGTCTGTGTGTGATTGTGTGTGTGTGTATGTGTGAGAGTGTGTATATGTGTGTGTGTATGTGAGTGTGTGTGTATGTGTGTGTGTGAGTGTATGTGTGTGTGTGTGTGTGTGTGTGTGTGTGGGAGTGTGCGTTTGTATATGTGTGTGTGTATATGTGTGTGTGTGGTTGGAGGCCTGGGCATAAGTGTCACTTCTCATTTCCAATGGTGACTCTGGGAAGAACTTGAGGGGGAAATAAATGAAAATATAATTGGTTTCCTGCTGTAACCAAGACAAAAAAGAAGTGAAGACACAAAAAGCATCATGGGGGTGGGGGGGGGGGGGTGATGGGGGTGTTGGGGCTGAGGGACGGGTTTGGGCGTCTTGTGACTTGTCCTTTCAAAATGAAAAATAAATACACACACAGTGTTAGTCTTTATAGGAAACCCACTTTAACACAGTTATCCAACAATACCACAGCAAACATTTACTTTCCCTTTTTGGGGGGGGGGTTTACCCCCTCTGCTGACCCGGGGAGGCTGCAGACTACCACATGCCCCCCCCCCCACACACACACACACACACATACACACACGCAGAGGTTGTGTTATTATTTTCGTCACTGTGCCGGCTGATTTGTGGGGTAAATGGTCAGGTCACATTCTTCAGCGGTAAGCCATGTTGTTATTTACCTGCCTGGTGTCCATAGTCTGAAACATGAAGCTGAAGCTCATTTCTTCAGTGGTAAGCCATGTTGTTATTTACCTGCCTGGTGTCCATAGTCTGAAACATGAAGCTGAAGCTCATTTCTTCAGTGGTAAGCCATGTTGTTATTTACCTGCCTGGTGTCCATAGTCTGAAACATGAAGCTGAAGCTCATTTCTTCAGTGGTAAGCCATGTTGTTATTTACCTGCCTGGTGTCCATAGTCTGAAACATGAAGCTGAAGCTCATTTCTTCAGTGGTAAGCCATGTTGTTATTTACCTGCCTGGTGTCCATAGTCTGAAACATGAAGCTGAAGCTCATTTCTTCAGTGGTAAGCCATGTTGTTATTTACCTGCCTGGTGTCCATAGTCTGAAACATGAAGCTGAAGCTCATTTCTTCAGTGGTAAGCCATGTTGTTATTTACCTGCCTGGTGTCCATAGTCTGAAACATGAAGCTGAAGCTCATTTCTTCAGTGGTAAGCCATGTTGTTATTTACCTGCCTGGTGTCCATAGTCTGAAACATGAAGCTGAAGCTCATTTCTTCAGTGGTAAGCCATGTTGTTATTTACCTGCCTGGTGTCCATAGTCTGAAACATGAAGCTGAAGCTCATTTCTTCAGTGGTAAGCCATGTTGTTATTTACCTGCCTGGTGTCCATAGTCTGAAACATGAAGCTGAAGCTCATTTCTTCAGTGGTAAGCCATGTTGTTATTTACCTGCCTGGTGTCCATAGTCTGAAACATGAAGCTGAAGCTCATTTCTTCAGTGGTAAGCCATGTTGTTATTTACCTGCCTGGTGTCCATAGTCTGAAACATGAAGCTGAAGCTCATTTCTTCAGTGGTAAGCCATGTTGTTATTTACCTGCCTGGTGTCCATAGTCTGAAACATGAAGCTGAAGCTCATTTCTTCAGTGGTAAGCCGTGTTGTTATTTACCTGCCTGGTGTTCATAGTCTGAAACATGATGCTGAAGCTAATTTCTTCAGTGGTAAGCTGTGTTGTTATTTACCTGCCTGGTGTTCATAGTCTGAAACATGAAGCTGAAGCTCATTTCTTCAGTGGTAAGCCATGTTGTTATTTACCTGCCTGGTGTCCATAGTCTGAAACATGAAGCTGAAGCTCATTTCTTCAGTGGTAAGCCATGTTGGGACCTTATTCACCTGGCTGGTGTCCATAGTCATGGTGACATGAAGCTGAAGCTCATTTCTTCAGTGGTAAGCCATGTTGTTATTTACCTGCCTGGTGTCCATAGTCTGAAACATGGAGCTGAAGTTCATTTCTTCAGTGGTAAGCCATGTTGTTATTTACCTGCCTGGTGTTCACAGTCTGAAACATGAAGCTGAAGCTCATTTCTTCAGTGGTAAGCCGTGTTGTTATTTACCTGCCTGGTGTCCATAGTCTGAAACATGAAGCTGAAGCTCATTTCTTCAGTGGTAAGCCGTGTTGTTATTTACCTGCCTGGTGTCCATAGTCATGGTGACATGAAGCTGAAGCTCATGTCTTCAGTGGTAAGCCGTGTTGTTATTTACCTGCCTGGTGTCCATAGTCTGAAACATGGAGCTGAAGCTCATTTCTTCAGTGGTAAGCCATGTTGTTATTTACCTGCCTGGTGTTCATAGTCCGAAACATGAAGCTGAAGCTCATTTCTTCAGTGGTAAGCCATGTTGTTATTTACCTGCCTGGTGTTCATAGTCTGAAACATGAAGCTGAAGCTCATTTCTTCAGTGGTAAGCCATGTTGGGACCTTATTTACCTGCCTGGTGTCCATAGTCATGGTGACATGAAGCTGAAGCTCATTTCTTCAGTGGTAAGCCATGTTGTTATTTACCTGCCTGGTGTCCATAGTCTGAAACATGGAGCTGAAGCTCATTTCTTCAGTGGTAAGCCATGTTGTTATTTACCTGCCTGGTGTCCATAGTCTGAAACATGAAGCTGAAGCTCATTTCTTCAGTGGTAAGCCGTGTTGTTATTTACCTGCCTGGTGTTCATAGTCTGAAACATGAAGCTGAAGCTCATTTCTTCAGTGGTAAGCAATGTTGGGACCTTATTTACCTGCCTGGTGTCCATAGTCATGGTGACATGAAGCTGAAGCTCATTTCCTCAGTGGTAAGCCGTGTTGTTATTTACCTGCCTGGTGTTCATGGTCTGAAACATGAAGCTGAAGTTCATTTCTTCAGTGGTAAGCCATGTTGTTATTTACCTGCCTGGTGTTCATAGTCTGAAACATGAAGCTGAAGCTCATTTCTTCAGTGGTAAGCCGTGTTGTTATTTACCTGGCTGGTGTCCATAGTCATGGTGACATGAAGCTGAAGCTCATTTCTTCAGTGGTAAGCCATGTTGGGACCTTATTCACCTGGCTGGTGTCCATAGTCATGGTGACATGAAGCTGAAGCTCATTTCTTCAGTGGTAAGCCATGTTGGGACCTTATTCACCTGGCTGGTGTCCATAGTCATGGTGACATGAAGCTGAAGCTCATTTCTTCAGTGATAAGCCATGTTGGGACCTTATTTACCTGGCTGGTGTCCATAGTCTGAAACATGAAGCTGAAGCTCATTTCTTCAGTGGTAAGCCATGTTGGGACCTTATTTACCTGGCTGGTGTCCATAGTCATGGTGACATGAAGCTGAAGCTCATTTCTTCAGTGGTAAGCCGTGTTGGGACCTTCACCTGCCTGGTGTCCATAGTCTGAAACATGGAGCCCTGTGTGTTTTCACACACTGCAGACTTTAACTTTCTGTTGTTTTTTGGGGAAAGAAGGGAATTGGGCTGTTTTGTTTGACGGGTTTGAGTGAAAAGCTCCGACAACGTCCCAGACGCCACCATGAGTTAGCGGCTCGTAACCTCCATGTAATTGCTCGTTGTGCATGTGCAGGATGGGCTGTGAGCTAATTAATATTTGGCATGACGCCATTCCTCCCTGTCATGTTTGCACGCTGACCGGCTGACAGGAGGGAGAGCTGCTGGGACGCCGTTTCCTAACCGCCACTGGAACCGTGGTCTTTAACACCCCCCCCCCCCAGAAACACAGACATGACGAGCTGGAGTACCCGTGCTCTTGCTGCTTCCTGCTGGTTGTTGCTGTAATACGTTTGGTTCTTTGTGTTGTGGTGTGAGAAGCCTGCTGGGTGTGTGTGAGTGTGTTGCACTCGTCATTTTTCTGGAGTGACCAGAAGAGAGGGAGGAAGAGGGAAGATGGAGATACCAGTTTGGCAAGAAAAGTGGAGCAAAGGGGGATCTCCACCCGTCCCTCTTGTTTTGTTCCTTCACCCGCTGTCCTTCCTTTCTTTATTGCTCTCTCTCTCTCTCTCTCTCTCTCTCTCTCTCTCTCTCTCTCTCTCTGCCTCTCTCTCTCTCTCTCTCTCTCTCTCTCTCTCTCTGTCTCTCTGCCTTTCTCTCTCTCTCTCTCTCTGTCTCTCTGCCTTTCTCTCTCTCTCTCTCTGTCTCTCTCTCTCTCTCTCTCTCTGTCTCTCTGTCTGTCAAATTCAAATTCAAATGTGCTAATACTAGCATGACAAATAATCATTTGTATTATAGAGCATTTGCACATAAAGGATAATAACAGTGCACGAATACACAATACATATACATCAACACATGCAATACAACAAGTTACAGACTACGTCATGGCAACAAGATCCTGTGTGAGTGGATGTGTGGGAATTTGTCAGCCTGTGCATGTGTTTGTGTGTGCGTGTGAGAGTGTGTTCACATAAAGGACAACACCAGTATACAATACAGAACACATATACATCAACACATGCAATACACATCTTTTTGCCATCGTCTGTGTGTCTGTGAGTGTGTGTGTGTGTGTGTGTGTGTGTGTGTGTGTGTGTGTGTGTGTGTGTGTGTGTGTCCGAGTGTTGTCCCGGTCCTCCCCGTTGGGAAGGAGTACGGGGTATCACTCACTGTCCCTCAGACGGTGGCAGGCTAGAACATACTGTGCAGCCACAGTACAGCTGTCTCTGTGTTCACCTAGTATGTGTGTAGGGCAGTTTTCTGGGGTTCGGCAGGGCAGTGAATTTGGGGTGTCACAGTACAGCTGTTTCTGTGTTCACCTAGTATGTGGGGCAGTTTTCTGGGGTTTGGCAGGGCAGTGAATTTGGGGTGTCACAGTACGGCTGTCTCTGTGTTCACCTAGTGTGTAGGGCAGTTTTCTGGGGTTCGGCAGGACAGTGAATTTTGGGTGTCTCTCCTCAAATTTCTGGAAGTAGTAATGGCGGATTTCCCGGAATGTCTTGCATTCAGCTAAAAAGTGCAGCTCTGTCTCGACAACATTGTCTTCACACTGTTGACAGAACCGTTGGTGTTTTGGCATCCGGGTCTTCTTATTTCTGCTTGTTTCTATTGCTAGGCGATGCTCACTGAGTCTGTTTCTATGGCGATGCTCACTGAGTCTGTACTTCATCACTATGTTTCTCAAATGTGTTTCTTTTATTTGAATTAGGTGATCTGCTAATGTGTCCTCTCTGTCTAGGGCCAAATAGCATTGCATCTTGCTTTGGGATTTTGTCTTAGATTGCCAATATTCATAATAATTGTCTTTTAGGTTTGAGGGAATTTGTTGAAGCTGAATATGTTGTGTAGTTTGGACCTGGTCTTGTGCCTCTAAAGTGTTAGTATGTGTTAGTGGAACACGGTGGCTGAAGACCAGGTTGGAAGGAGAGTTCTTATCTTTGCTCAACTCTTGGTATTGCAAGGCTTTATAATGGAGAGAGTGTGGGTCGCTGAACGTTAGATGTTTCCAGAATGTGATTGCTCTTTTTTGAATTTTAATCAGAAGAGGATATTGGCCTCGTTCTGCCCTGCATGCCTTGTTTGCAGTGGGCTGGTGGGCTTTAAGAATGTTTTTACAGAATTCAACATGCAGGGTCTCAATTGGATGTTTTTCCCATTTATGTAGTTCTTGACTTGCAAGTGGACCCCACGCTTCACTGCCATAAAGGGCAATTGGCTCTATGACTGATTCAAATGTTTTTAACCAGATTCTAATTGGAATTTCAAAAGGGATTTGTCTTTTTATGGCAAGCAGAGCCCTGTGTGCCCTGTCTCTTAGTTCATTCACTGCCATGTTGAAAGTTCCTCTAGAATTGATTGTAAGGCCTAGGTAGGTATAATTGAATGTATGGTCAATTTAATTTGGTCATAATCTAAGTATGTGCTGTCTTCCCTGATATCTGGATCTCTTCTGAAATATCATTATTTTAGTTTTGTTCATGTTAACTGTCAGGGCCCAGGTCTGACAAAACTTTTGAAGAAGGTCTAATTGAGTCTGGAGTCCTTCCTCCGATGGTGAAAGAAGGACCAGGTCATCTGCATAGAGCAGGAATTTGACCTCACTGTCTTGCAGAGGGAGTCCAGGTGCTGGTGAGTTTTCCAGCATAGTTGCCAACTCATTGATATACAAGTTAAACAGAGTTGGGCTTAAAGGGCAGCCCTGTCTCACTCCGCACTCCTGAGGGATATAGTGAGTTCTTTTGGATCCTATTTTGATTCCACACTTAGCTCCCGAGTACATTGATTTTATAATATCATATGTTTTTCCCCTACATCGCTTTCCATTAATTTGTAGAACAATCCGTAATGCCAAATAGAATCAAATGCTTTTTTGAAGTCGAAAAACAAGTGAATAATTTGTTTTTATTTTGAGTATGTTTTTCAATTAAGGTGTAAATATGATCAGTAATTAGGTTTATTTGCAAGAAGGGGGAGTGATAATGGCTGTAATCACTGTATGGTTATGTCTTTACTTTTCAATCTGTGTATGTGAGAGACAGAAGACAGACAGAGATGGAGAGAGTGTTGAGAGGGAGAGAGAGTTGACAGGGAGAGAGAGCGTCGAGAGAGAGAGGGGAGAGAGAGATGAGAGAGAGGGAGAAATGGAGAGAGAGCGTTGAGGGAGTGATGGAGAGAGAGAGCGTTGAGAGGGAGAGGGAGCAAGAGAGAGAGAGAGTTGAGTGTGAGAGAGGGAGAGAGAGAGTTGAGAGAGAGCATTGAGAGAGAGAGACAGAGAGTTGAGAGAGAGAGACAGAGAGAGAGAGCGTTGAGAGAGAGAGACAGAGAGTTGAGAGAGAGAGACAGAGAGTTGAGAGAGAGAAATGGAGAGAGAGAGTTGAGAGAGAGGGAGAGAGACAGAGTTGAGAGGGAGAAATGGAGAGAGAGCGTTGAGAGGGAGAGAGACAGAGTTGAGAGGGAGAGAGGGAGAGAGACAGAGTTGAGAGGGAGAGAGGGAGAGAGACAGAGTTGAGAGGGAGAGAGGGAGAGAGACAGAGTTGAGAGGGAGAGATGAGTTGTTGACAAAGCTCAGTCTGTGTACACCTGCTAAAGATGTAATGCCTGTGAAGAGGAGCCAGGCTGGAAGGTGAATCAGCTGAGACTCTGGCATGCTGTGTACACACACACACACACACACACACACACACACACACACACACACTCACACACACACACACACACACACACACACACACACACACACACACACACACCACCCCTCCTCCCTCCGCTTCCTTTCTTAAGTTCAGCATCAGACTGACTGATGTGTGTGTGTGTGTGTGTGTTGGTGTGTGAAGTGCTGCAGCAGTGTTTGTGTGTTCTGGTCACAGTGCTGCTGCTGTGTGTGTGTGTGTGTGTGTGTGTGTGTGTGTGTGTGTGTGTGTGTGTGTGTGTGTGTGTGTGTGTGTGTGTGTGTGTGTGTGTGTGTGTGTGTGTGTGTGTGAAGTGCGGCAGCAGTGATTAGCTGTCATGCTGTGGTCACGGCGCTGCTGCTGCACCCAGCCGCCTGCGTGTGTGGAAGTGTTTCAGGTTGGTTTCATTAATTAACTCGTTAATGTAGTGATGCCAGAACAAGTTGTGCGTGCTGGTAATT
>NC_079228.1:40390772-40395772 GCF_029633865.1 Lampris incognitus | reverse complement strand
TCCCCGTGTTGGGAGGCAATGAAATAGACCGCCACACCACCCGTACGCCCCCTGTCTATTAGTTTGATTCACTGACGTCCACGTCACGATTGTTACAGTGCACATCGAGGGTCGTAACGGGGTCAGAATCCAGCGATCAGGCGTGGCCTTACAGCAAGTTCTGTTGCTGTCCAGCGGGTTTATTGAGCTGCCAGAGCTGGTTTTTACCTGCGGTTGGCGCTCAGCAGGTGTGAACCTCGGGTCCTGGTTGTACTACTTGTGTATGGACCTGGTCTCAAATCCACATTTTGCAAAACTCATTGCTTTTGGCCAACGTAATAGTACTGAAGCATGTAGTGACACATCTCCACATCACTTTCCTGGGAGCTTTATCAGCAGGACAGGAAATGACCAATATTTCCGAAGCACTGCAGCATTTTCAAAAAAGAACAAAATGGGAGAAAAAGAGAAACATTAGTTTCATCAGAAATATGGGGTAGGATAAAATAGACAAGATAGTAATAGTATTAGTTGGTAAGATAACAGAAATATTAATAGATAGCATCTTTTAGTTTAGGTGGTCTGGGCAATATGGAAAATGTGGTGATAACCACAGGAGGTTTTCCATGAGATTGACAAATATCATATCGCCTCTCGTATGCTAAAATACCATGTCGAAGATTCAGCCGAGCTTCGTCACAGCGCTTCAGTTTCATGTCAAACCTGCGCTAGTTTCTGAACAATACAACCCCCGAGTCTCCCCCACCTCGTTTTGTGAGACATGCTCGGTCGCAGATTCTCCTTACCGTTCATTTAGACACAAAACCGGGCTTCGATATTCAAATCTCAACCTGCTGCAATACCCCTGATCCACGATAAACTGGCAAGTCTCTCTCTCGCTCTCTCTGTCGCTCTCTGTCGCTCTCTCTCACTCTCTCTCGCTCTCTTTCTGTCTCTCTCGCTCTCTTTCTCTCTCTCACTCTCTTTCTCTCTCTCTCACTCTCTTCGCTCTCTCGCTCTCTTTCTCTCTCTCTCACTCTCTTCACTCTCTCTCGCTCTCTCTCGCTCTCTTTCTCTCTCTCTCGCTCTCTTTCTCTCTCTCTCACTCTCTCTCGCTCTCTTTCTCTCTCTCTCTCACTATCTTTCTCTCTCTCACTCTCTTTCTCTCTCTCTCACTCTCTTCGCTCTCTCTCGCTCGCTTTCTCCCTCACTCTCTCACTCTTTCTGTTTTTCTCAGTATTTCTGTCTCTCTCGCTCTGTCGCTTTCTCTCTTTATGTCTCTCTCACGCTCTCTTTCTGTCTCTCATGCTCTCTCACTCTCTTTCTGTCCCTCTCACCCTCTCTCGCTCTGTCGCTCTCTCTCTCACTCTCACTCGTTGTCTCACTCTCTCGCTCTCTCTCTTGCTCTTTGCCTGTTTATTTTTCCTCAGCGGCTCTCTTGGAGCTCAATAACATGATAGAGTACCTGCTGTCGCCCACTTATTTATCTCTCTCTCTATCTCTCTCCGTCTCACACACACACACACACACACACACTCTATCTGTCTCCCCCTCCCTCTCTGGCTCTGTCTCCCCCTCCCTCTCTGGCTCTGTCTCCCTCTCCCTCTCTGGCTCTGTCTCCCTCTCCCTCTCTGGCTCTGTCTCCCTCTCCCTCTGGCTCTGTCTCCCTCTCTGTCGCTCTCTCTCCCTCTCTGTCTCTGTCTGTCTCTGCAGGCTTACTCAGTTGGGTTCAATATACCGTCCTGTCAGGGCCCTCTATCGGCCTCATCCCACGGCTGACTATGTAAATATTATTGTTGAATCTCAGATGAGATGCTGCTCCCTGGCGAATCCCCTCTCACCGTTTCCTGGTGATCTGTCATACGCACAAACGCATAATCTATCACCCTGACAAGTACCCCCCCCCCACACACACACCAACACCTCCACAGCTCAATCCCTTTCTGTCTCTGCTGCAACTGAGCTGGATGGAGCGGGAAACCTTAGACAGCACAGATGTAACATCACTGTCGGTCCCTGCTCCTCGTCTTAGATTCTAGCATCACTGTCGGTCCCTGCTCCTCGTCTTAGATTCTAACATCACTGTCGGTTCCTGCTCCTCGTCTTAGACTCTAACATCACTGTCGGTTCCTGCTCCTCGTCTTAGACTCTAACATCACTGTCGGTCCCTGCTCCTCGTCTTAGACTCTAACATCACTGTCGGTCCCTGCTCCTCGTCTTAGATTCTAGCATCACTGTCGGTCCCTGCTCCTCGTCTTAGATTCTAACATCACTGTCGGTTCCTGCTCCTCGTCTTAGAGTCTAACATCACTGTCGGTTCCTGCTCCTCGTCTTAGACTATAACATCACTGTCGGTTCCTGCTCCTCGTCTTAGACTCTAACATCACTGTCGGTCCCTGCTCCTCGTCTTAGACTCTAACATCACTGTCGGTTCCTGCTCCTCGTCTTAGACTCTAACATCACTGTCGGTCCCTGCTCCTCGTCTTAGATTCTAGCATCACTGTCGGTCCCTGCTCCTCGTCTTAGATTCTAACATCACTGTCGGTTCCTGCTCCTCGTCTTAGACTCTAACATCACTGTCGGTTCCTGCTCCTCGTCTTAGACTCTAACATCACTGTCAGTCCCTGCTCCTCGTCTTAGATTCTAGCATCACTGTCGGTCCCTGCTCCTCGTCTTAGATTCTAACATCACTGTCGGTTCCTGCTCCTCGTCTTAGACTATAACATCACTGTCGGTTCCTGCTCCTCGTCTTAGACTCTAACATCACTGTCGGTCCCTGCTCCTCATCTTAGACTCTAACATCACTGTCGGTTCCTGCTCCTCGTCTTAGACTCTAACATCACTGTCGGTCCCTGCTCCTCGTCTTAGACTCTAACATCATTGTCGGTCCCTGCTCCTCGTCTTAGATTCTAACATCACTGTCGCTTCCTGCTCCTCGTCTTAGACTCTAACATCACTGTCGGTTCCCTGCTCCTCGTCTTAGACTATAACATCACTGTCGGTCCCTGCTCCTCCTCTTAGACTCTAACATCACTGTCGGTTCCTGCTCCTCGTCTTAGACTCTAACATCACTGTCAGTCCCTGCTCCTCGTCTTAGATTCTAGCATCACTGTCGGTCCCTGCTCCTCGTCTTAGATTCTAACATCACTGTCGGTTCCTGCTCCTCGTCTTAGACTATAACATCACTGTCGGTTCCTGCTCCTCGTCTTAGACTCTAACATCACTGTCGGTCCCTGCTCCTCATCTTAGACTCTAACATCACTGTCGGTTCCTGCTCCTCGTCTTAGACTCTAACATCACTGTCGGTCCCTGCTCCTCGTCTTAGACTCTAACATCATTGTCGGTCCCTGCTCCTCGTCTTAGATTCTAACATCACTGTCGCTTCCTGCTCCTCGTCTTAGACTCTAACATCACTGTCGGTTCCCTGCTCCTCGTCTTAGACTATAACATCACTGTCGGTCCCTGCTCCTCCTCTTAGACTCTAACATCACTGTCGGTCCCTGCTCCTCGTCTTAGACTCTAACATTACTGTCGGTCCCTGCTCCTCGTCTTAGATTCTAACATCACTGTCGGTTCCTGCTCCTCGTCTTAGATTCTAGCATCACTGTCGGTCCCTGCTCCTCGTCTTAGATTCTAACATCACTGTCGGTTCCTGCTCCTCGTCTTAGATTCTAGCATCACTGTCGGTCCCTGCTCCTCGTCTTAGATTCTAACATCACTGTCGGTTCCTGCTCCTCGTCTTAGATTCTAACATCACTGTCGGTTCTTGCTCCTCGTCTTAGACTCTAACATCACTGTCGGTTCCTGCTCCTCGTCTTAGACTCTAACATCACTGTCGGTTCCCTGCTCCTCGTCTTAGACTCTAACATCACTGTCGGTTCCTGCTCCTCGTCTTAGATTCTAGCATCACTGTCGGTCCCTGCTCCTCGTCTTAGACTCTAATATCACTGTCGGTCCCTGCTCCTCGTCTTAGACTCTAACATCACTGTCGGTCCCTGCTCCTCGTCTTAGACTCTAACATCACTGTCGGTCCCTGCTCCTCGTCTTAGACTCTAACATCATTGTCGGTCCCTGCTCCTCGTCTTAGATTCTAACATCACTGTCGCTTCCTGCTCCTCGTCTTAGACTCTAACATCACTGTCGGTTCCCTGCTCCTCGTCTTAGACTATAACATCACTGTCGGTCCCTGCTCCTCGTCTTAGACTCTAACATCACTGTCGGTCCCTGCTCCTCGTCTTAGACTCTAACATCACTGTCGGTCCCTGCTCCTCGTCTTAGATTCTAACATCACTGTCGGTTCCTGCTCCTCGTCTTAGATTCTAGCATCACTGTCAGTCCCTGCTCCTCGTCTTAGATTCTAGCATCACTGTCGGTCCCTGCTCCTCGTCTTAGATTCTAACATCACTGTCGGTTCCTGCTCCTCGTCTTAGATTCTAACATCACCGTCGGTCCCTGCTCCTCGTCTTAGACTCTAACATCACCGTCGGTCCCTGCTCCTCGTCTTAGACTCTAACATCACTGTCGGTCCCTGCTCCTCGTCTTAGACTCTAACATCACTGTCGGTCCCTGCTCCTCGTCTTAGATTCTAACATCACTGTCGGTCCCTGCTCCTCATCTTAGACTCTAACATCACTGTCGGTCCCTGATCCTCGTCTTAGACTCTAACATCACTGTCGGTTCCTGCTCCTCGTCTTAGACTCTAGCGTCACTGTCGGTTCCTGCTGCTCGTCTTAGACTCTAACATCACTGTCGGTCCCTGCTCCTCGTCTTAGACTCTAACATCACTGTCGGTTCCTGCTCCTCGTCTTAGACTCTAACATCACTGTCGGTTCCCTGCTCCTCGTCTTAGATTCTAACATCACTGTCGGTTCCCTGCTCCTCGTCTTAGACTCTAACATCACTGTCGGTCCCTGCTCCTCGTCTTAGACTCTAACATCACTGTCGGTTCCTGCTCCTCGTCTTAGACTCTAACATCACTGTCGGTTCCTGCTCCTCGTCCTAGACTCTAACATCACTGTCGG
>NC_079228.1:40378272-40385772 GCF_029633865.1 Lampris incognitus | reverse complement strand
TGATGTGTGTAGCTAGCTGTGATGTGTGTAGCCAGCTGTGATGTGTGTAGCTAGCTGTGATATGTGTAGCCAGCTGTGATGTGTGTAGCTAGCTGTGATGTGTGTAGCCAGCTTTGATGTGTGTGGCTAGCTGTGATGTGTGTAGCTAGGAGCAGTGGGCTGCCACCGTCATGCTGCGCCCAGGGACCAACTCCAGTTCTTTTCCCATTGCCTTGCTCAGGGGCACAGGCAGGAGGAGTATTAACCCTAACATGCATGTTTCTTTTGATGGTGGGGAAACGGGAGCACCCGGAGAAACCCACCGCAGATGTCGCTGTGAGGCCACAGCACTAATCACTGGGCCACCATGCTGCAACCTTATGTGACGCATCCTCATATGTTGTTACACACATCATCGTATGGCTCACCTACTTTGTGTCAGTGCACTTTGCCATAATGTTGAGCAGTGCACTGCATTCCCCCCCCCCCTTTTTCTCCCCAGTTGTACTTGGCTAATTACCCTATTTTCCGAGCCGTCCCAGTTGCTGCTTCACCCCCTCTGCCGATCCGGGGAGGGCTGCAGACTACCACATGTCTCCTCCCATACATGTGGAGTCACCAGCCGCTTCTTTTCACCTGACAGTGAGGAGTTTCACCGGGGGGACGTAGCGTGTAGGGGGATCACGCTATTCCCCCCGGACAGATGCCCCAACTGACCAGAGGAGGCGCTAGTGCGGCGACCAGGACACATACCCACATCCGGCTTCCCACCTGCAGACACAGCCAATTGTGTCTGTAGGGACGCCCGACCAAGCCGGAGATAACGCGGGGATTTGAACCAGCGATCCTTGTGAGCATTTCAATGTACAAAATGTGCTATAAGCGTAACGTTTTGATGGATGGATGGAGTCTCAGCTGAGAGCTACTTTGAAGAATTATCATCTCCGTGGCTAAATCCACGAAGCAGGTCCACTGGGGGAAATGGGGAGGAGAGTCCCTGCAGTCCTTATGTTCGACCTGGTTGAAAAGGGTTACAGCAGGCTGAACCTTGTTGGGTTTGGGCCACATATTACACCCCCCCCCCACACGGTCCTTGGCCGCGGGTGGCCAGAGTCCAATGGCATGGAGAACCAAGACGATTGGTGACCACCCTCTGTTGCAGCCTTCATCCGCCTTCACTGCCATTGTGCCCTGGAGACATCTTCCACCCGTTCGGCCATTGAGGTGTTTGTTGGATCACGCTTCATCTGGAGCCTCCCCCTTGACTCTCCGCCTTGGGTGACCCTACCAAGAGCCAAGCAGCAGACGCCATAGCTCTGGGGTCATTGGTACATGCAAGCGTCTCCTGGATGGCCACCTTGCTGTGGTGGAGAAGCTTGCATGTACCAATGATCCCACCCCCCCCCCCACCCCCACACACACTGCCCTGCAGAATTAGTACAAAGCCATGGAGCAGACAGGAGGCCGCTTGTGGTTTGTTGTTGTTCGGAAGTTTTGAGCTGCTCATCTCGTTTCATCTTATGGCTTCATAAGTCCAACACGTTTTAGTAAATAATCACCTTTAAAACTTGACTGTTCATCTGATTAGGCTTCTGTTTTGTTTTACTTTGGTCTGCTTCATTTATTGAAACTTAGCCACAGGTGAAGTGAGACATTTTTACAAGCCGGCTCGATTGTTGGCTTGTTCTTGCTATAGCTGGCTGAATTGAGAGATTTATTACATCATCTGCATGTATTTTTAGACTACATTCAGAGAGAGAGGGAGGGAGGGAGGGAGGGAGGGAGAGAGATGTGAGGGAAGGGGATAGAAAGGAGAAATGAGAGTAGGGAAGAGAGAGAAAAAGGGACGTGAGAGTGGGTGACAGATGGTGGGGTTGTGCGGTAATGAATCATGATCCATCTCTTTGATGGACGGGCTTGTAAAAATTCCATCATAGTCTGTCTTTACCCGTCATATTTGTTTTCCCGTTGACTGACACTTTGTGTGTTTGGATCATAACACTTAGTGCCAAGGCTACACTGGGCCTTACTTGCACTGTGCTTCGTAAAACATGTTAAAAGTCACCGTTACGTGAACTGTGATTCGGCTTTGCAAATGTGTTGCTTTTGTCATGCCAGTAAAGCAAATTGAATTGAGTTAGTCAGCTCCGACGCGTCACGAAGACTAACAGCTCCTGTCAGCCCGGGTTCTGAATTTGCATGAGCTGTCATGAATCTAATGGCCCAACACAAACACACCATCCTTCACTTTACCAGCTATCAAAGAGTGTGTTACCATCTATTAGAGCGATTGTGTTACCATCTATCAAACCATATGACCAGCTAGTAAACAGTGTGACCGGCTATCAAACCGTGTGACCGGCTATCAAACAGTGTGACCGGCTATCAAACACTGTTACCGGCTATTAAACAGTGTGACCGGCTATCAAACAGTGTTACCAGCTATCAAACCGTGTGACCGGCTATCAAACAGTGTGACCGGCTATCAAACAGTGTGACCGGCTATTAAACAGTGTGACCGGCTATCAAACACTGTGACCGGCTATCAAACACTGTTACCGGCTATTAAACAGTGTGACCGGCTATCAAACAGTGTTACCAGCTATCAAACAGTGTGACCGGCTATCAAACACTGTGACCGGCTATCAAACACTGTTACCGGCTATTAAACAGTGTGACCGGCTATCAAACACTGTTACCGGCTATTAAACAGTGTGACCGGCTATCAAACAGTGTTACCAGCTATCAAACAGTGTGACCGGCTATCAAACACTGTGACCGGCTATCAAACACTGTGACCGGCTATTAAACAGTGTGACCGGCTATCAAACAGTGTTACCAGCTATCAAACCGTGTGACCGGCTATCAAACAGTGTGACCGGCTATCAAACACTGTGACCGGCTATCAAACACTGTGACCGGCTATCAAACACTGTGACCGGCTATTAAACAGTGTGACCGGCTATCAAACAGTGTTACCAGCTATCAAACAGTGTGACCGGCTATCAAACACTGTGACCGGCTATCAAACACTGTTACCGGCTATTAAACAGTGTGACCGGCTATCAAACACTGTTACCGGCTATTAAACAGTGTGACCGGCGATCAAACCGTGTGACCGGCTATCAAACAGTGTGACCGGCTATCAAACACTGTGACCGGCTATCAAACACTGTTACCGGCTATTAAACAGTGTGACCGGCTATCAAACAGTGTTACCAGCTATCAAACAGTGTGACCGGCTATCAAACCGTGTGACCGGCTATCAAACAGTGTGACCGGCTATCAAACACTGTTACCGGCTATTAAACAGTGTGACCGGCTATCAAACCGTGTGACCGGCTATCAAACAGTGTGACCGGCTATCAAACACTGTGACCGGCTATCAAACACTGTTACCGGCTATTAAACAGTGTGACCGGCTATCAAACAGTGTTACCAGCTATCAAACAGTGTGACCGGCTATCAAACACTGTTACCGGCTATTAAACAGTGTGACCGGCTATCAAACAGTGTGACCGGCTATCAAACACTGTGACCGGCTATTAAACAGTGTGACCGGCTATCAAACAGTGTTACCAGCCATCAAACAGTGTGACCGGCTATCAAACAGTGTTACCAGCTATCAAACAGTGTGACCGGCTATCACCCCATGTGACCGCTATCAAACAGTGTTACCGGCTATCAAACACTGTGACCAGCTATTAAACAGTGTGACCGCTATCAAACAGTGTGACCGGCTATCAAACAGTGTTACCAGCTATCAAACAGTGTGACCGGCTATCAACCCGTGTTACCGGCTATCAAACAGTGTGACCGGCTATCAAACAGTGTGACCGGCTATCACCCCATGTGACCGGCTATCAAACAGTGTGACCGGCTATCACCCCATGTGACCGGCTATCAAACAGTGTTACCGGCTATTAACCCGTGTTACCGGCTATCAAACACTGTGACCGGCTATCAAACAGTGTGACCGGCTATCAAACAGTGTGACCGGCTATCAAAACAGTGTGACCGGCTATCAAACAGTGTGACCGGCTATCAAACACTGTGACCGGCTATTAAACAGTGTGACCGGCTATCAAACAGTGTGACCGGCTATCACCCCATGTGACCGGCTATCAAACAGTGTGACCGGCTATCACCCCATGTGACCGGCTATCAACAGTGTTACCGGCTATTAACCCGTGTTACCGGCTATCAAACACTGTGACCGGCTATCAAACAGTGTGACCGGCTATCAAACAGTGTGACCGGCTATCAAACGTGTGACCGGCTATCAAACAGTGTGACCGGCTATCAAACACTGTGACCGGCTATTAAACAGTGTGACCGGCTATCAAACAGTGTGACCGGCTATCACCCCATGTGACCGGCTATCAAACAGTGTGACCGGCTATCAAACAGTGTGACCGGCTATCAAACAGTGTGACCGGCTATCAAACCGTGTGACCGGCTATCAAACAGTGTGACCGGCTATCAACCCGTGTTACCAGCTATCAAACCGTGTTACCGGCTATCAAACAGTGTTACCGGCTATCAAACCATGTTACCGGCTACCAAACAGTGTGACCGGCTATCAAACAGTGTTACCGGCTATCAAACCATGTTACCGGCTACCAAACAGTGTGACCGGCTACCAAACAGTGTTACCGGCTATCAAACCGTGTGACCGGCTATCAAACAGTGTGACCGGCTATCACCCCATGTGACCGGCTATCAAACCGTGTGACAGGCTATCAAACAGTGTGACCGGCTACCAAACAGTGTGACCGGCTATCAAACAGTGTGACCGGCTATCAAACAGTGTGACCGGCTATCAAACCGTGTGACCGGCTATCAAACAGTGTGACCGGCTATCAACCCGTGTTACCGGCTATCAAACAGTGTTACCGGCTATCAAACAGTGTTACCGGCTATCAACCGTGTTACCGGCTACCAAACAGTGTGACCGGCTATCAAACCATGTTAGCGGCTATCAAACCGTGTTACTGGCTACCAAACAGTGTGACCGGCTACCAAACAGTGTTACCGGCTATCAAACAGTGTGACCGGCTATCAAACCGTGTTACCGGCTATCAAACCGTGTTACCGGCTATCAAACCGTGTGACCGGCTACCAAACAGTGTGACCGGCTACCAAACAGTGTTACCGGCTATCAAACTGTGTGACCGGCTACCAAACAGTGTGACCGGCTACCAAACAGTGTTACCGGCTACCAAACAGTGTTACCGGCTAGTAAACTGTGTGACCAGCTTTTAAAGAGTGTGTAAGAGCGTGTGTGTCATTGTGGTTATCAAATGGTCACCTCCTTCCTTCTACTGAAGTTTAGTAGAGAATCAGACCCTTGCAGCCTAACGGTGCCCCCCCTACCTGACGCTCACATGGATGTAGTCTTTGTAGTAGTGACGTGGGTTGACACCAATTACCCATGTAAATACTTTCAAAATGCCATCTGCTGGGTGGGTGAGTTGAGGCATGGCAGGATGACGTGTGCTCCATTATGGAGGCGGAGGCCGGTTTTTGGGAGTGTACATAAATAGCCCGATGGTTTCCTATGCCGTTGGCAGGAAAAGAAAGAATTGGTTCCTGTTAAACATTTGGACATGCCCTCTGCTTTTCCAAATAGAATCAGACCGTGTTCAATTGATTCCCGCAGAGACGAGACATGGAGGAGGAAGAGGAGGAGGAGGAGGAGGAGGAGGGTTGTGTGTTGTAAGAGCACAGATTCTCATTACTGGGAATGCGGTGGAAGGCTTACACCAAGAAAACGCAAAAATATCACAGCGCACCTAATTACCAGCCGCTAGGAAATGTCACGCAAGACGTCCACTGTGTCTGAACAAGAGTCGAGGCGGAGTGCAGAGATACCACCCCAAAGAGCAAATAGCGTTTACTTTGAAGCTGATGGATGTGTGTGTGTGTGTGTGTGTGTGGGGGGGGGAGTAATTACCACAGTCTGGTTTCATTAGTTTCATGTGTGTATGCTGGGTCGGCAGGAGGGATGGGGGATAGACTACAGATTAGACGGTCTGGAGACTTCGGCGTCCCTACAGACACAATTGGCCGTGTCTGCAGGTGGGATGCCGGATGTGGGTATGTGTCCTGGTCGCTGCACTAGCGCCTCCTCTGGTCGGTTGGGGCACCTGTTCATGGGGGAGGGGGAACTGGGGGGAATAGCGTGATCCTCCCACGCGCTACGTCCCCCTGGTGAAACTCCTCACTGTCAGGTGAAAAGAAGTGGCTGGTGACTCCACATGTATGGGAGGAGGCATGTGGTAGTCTGCAGCCCTCCCCGGATCAGCAGAGGGGGGTGGAGCAGAGACCGGGACGGCTCGGAAGAGTGGGGTAACTGGTGAAGTACCATTGGGGAGAAAAAGGGGGGAAAATAAACACTGTGAAGACTGGACACTCTGGTCAAATCCTACTGACAACCGTGTGTCATGCCCTTGAGCAAGGCATAAACCTCATTATAGTTGCTGTCTGGGTTGAGGATGCTGGCTGAATAATGGGGGAAAATGCAACATCTGTTGCGTAATGTATCATTAACATCATGTTGTGGAACAGAGAGAAAGTCATGTGAAGACCTGGGGCCAGCACGGTGGCCTAGTGGTCGGCACGGTTGCCTCACAGCAAGAAGGTGCCGGGTTCGAACCCCGGGCCGTCCCAGGTCCCTTCTGTGTGGACTTTGCATGTTCTCCCCATGTCTGCCTGGGTTTCCTCTGGTGCCCCAGTTTCCTCCCACCACCAAAAAGACCTGCATGTGAGGGTTACTGCTGCCTGTGCCCTGAGCAAGGCAAAGGAAAGAAGAAGTGGAGTTGGTCCCTGGGTGCAGCAGCTGCCCGCTGCTCCTGTACAATAGGAGGGTTCAATACAGAGGTCAAATTCGTTGTAAGAATACAGTGGGGATAATAAGGTGGCTTTCTTTTCTCCTGAGAATCTGTGAATAGAGCGAGACTTTCTATTGTGGTTTCCTGTCTGGTCGCCAGTGACGACGAACACGTCGTGATGTCATTTAGCTCCGACTCATTGCTCGCCCGGTTTCTATTTCAGTGAGGTCTCGCTGGTGGACACCTGCACAGCCACAGTACAGCCACTGACCTACTGAACCATGAGCTCGCTGGCTTTAGCCCGTCCAACACTGCACACAGAACACGCCAGTGTCTGCAGAGTAACTGGTAAACACCTCCGTTATCATCGCCGCAGTATCGCCGGCAGTGTCACCGGTATATACTGCAGTATCACCGGCAGTAGGCTGAGAGGACAGACTCGTTCATTTCCATGCAGAAGTGATTAGGAAAATACTGTCCAACCTCAAAAGATGTGCGCTTTGGACCTTTTCACCTCTGTAGGAAAGGGCAGTTTTTGCTCGATACGGTTGCCTTTTTAGTTTTCAGCATGTCTGCATGCGGTATAAGTTGTGAAAGGCTGACTGACACTTGAGTGAGCTATCTGTAAGGAGCAAGGACTCATGGAAAACACTCCCTGCATCCCAAAATGCACAGAAAAGACTTGCTC
>NC_079228.1:40348732-40378072 GCF_029633865.1 Lampris incognitus | reverse complement strand
CCCTTATAAACAATACAGTGACTACAGGTGTCCCACCCTTATAAACAACTACAGTGACTAAGGTGCCCACCCTTAAAACAATACGTGACTCACCAGGTGATCCCCCACCCCTTATAAACAATACAGTGACTACAGGCTGTCCCCCACCCTCTTATAAACAATACAGTGACCTGACAGGTGTCCCCACCCTTATAAACAATACAGTGACTACAGGTGTCCCCACCCTTATAAACAATACAGTGACTACAGGTGTCCCCACCCTTATAAACAATACAGTGACTACAGGTGTCCCCACCCTTATAAACAATACAGTGACTACAGGTGTCCCCCACCCTTATAAACAATATCAGTGACTGCAGGTGTCCCCACCCTTATAAACAATACAGTGACTACAGGTGTCCCCACCCTTATAAACAATACAGTGACTACAGGTGTCCCCACCCCTTATAAACAATACAGTGACTACAGGTACCCCCCACCCTTATAAACAATACAGTGACTACAGGTGTCCCACCCTTATAAACAATACAGTGACTGCAGGTACCCCCACCCTTATAAACAATACAGTGACTACAGGTGTCCCACCCTTATAAACAATACAGTGACTGCAGGTGTCCCACCCTTATAAACAATACAGTGACTACAGGTGTCCCCCACCCTTATAAACAATACAGTGACTACAGGTGTCCCCACCCTTATAAACAATACAGTGACTGCAGGGTGTCCCCACCCTTATAAACAATACAGTGACTACAGGTGTCCCCACCCTTATAAACAATACAGTGACTACAGGTGTCCCACCCTTATAAACAATACAGTGACTACAGGTGTCCCCACCCTTATAAACAATACAGTGACTACAGGTGTCCCACACCCTTATAAACAATACAGTGACTACAGGTGTCCCCACCCTTATAAACAATACAGTGACTACAGGTACCCCCCACCCTTATAAACAATACAGTGACTACAGGTGTCCCACCCTTATAAACAATACAGTGACTGCAGGTACCCCCACCCCTTATAAACAATACAGTGACTACAGGTGTCCCACCCTTATAAACAATACAGTGACTACAGGTGTCCCACCCTTATAAACAATACAGTGCCTACAGGTGTCCCACCCTTATAAACAATACAGTGCCTACAGGTGTCCCCCACCCTTATAAACAATACAGTGACTGCAGGTGTCCCCACCCTTATAAACAATACAGTGACTACAGGTGTCCCCACCCTTATAAACAATACAGTGACTACAGGTGTCCCCACCCTTATAAACAATACAGTGACTACAGGTGTCCCCACCCTTATAAACAATACAGTGACTACAGGTGTCCCACCCTTATAAACAATACAGTGACTACAGGTGTCCCCACCCTTATAAACAATACAGTGACTACAGGTGTCCCACCCTTATAAACAATACAGTGATTACAGGTGTCCCACCCTTATAAAACAATACAGTGACTACAGGTGTCTCCACCCTTATAAACAATACAGTGACTACAGGTGTCCCACCCTTATAAACAATACAGTGACTACAGGTGTCCCCCACCCTTATAAACAATACAGTGACTACAGGTGTCCCACCCTTATAAACAATACAGTGACTACAGGTGTCCCACCCTTATAAACAATACAGTGACTACAGGTGTCCCCACCCTTATAAACAATACAGTGACTACAGGTGTCCCACCCTTACAAACAATACAGTGACTACAGGTGTCCCCCTTATAAACAATACAGTGACTACAGGTGTCTCCGTCCTTACAAACAATACAGTGACTACAGGTGTCCCACCCTTATAAACAATACAGTGACTACAGGTGTCCCCACCCTTATAAACAATACAGTGACTACAGGTGTCCCCACCCTTATAAACAATACAGTGACTGCAGGTTGTCCCCACCCTTATAAACAATACAGTGGCTGCAGGTGTCCCCACCCTTATAAACAATACAGTGACTACAGGTGTCCTACCCTTATAAGCAATACAGGGACTGCAGGTGTCCCCACCCTTATAAACAATACAGTGACTACAGGTACCCCACCCATATAAACAATACAGTGACTGCAGGTACCCCACCCTTATAAACAATACAGTGACTACAGGTGTCCCACCCTTATAAACAATACAGTGACTACAGGTGTCCTACCCTTATAAGCAATACAGGGACTGCAGGTGTCCCACCCTTATAAACAATACAGTGACTGCAGGTACTCACCCTTATAAACAATACAGTGACTGCAGGTACTCCACCCTTATAAACAATACAGTGACTGCAGGTGGATGATGTTACTGGTAACAATACAGCAGTCACTGTATAGTTTATAAGGGTGGGGGTACCTGCAGTAACATTATCCAGTAATAATAATAATAATTAATAAATATATATAGTAATAGTATAAATATTAAAAATAATATAAACAAGAATGATATTAATAACATCTCTATAATAAATACATAGAAATAATATTAATAAAATATTTAATATAATAAATATAAATAATATGTATAGTAATATAAATAATAATAGTATATAATATAAATAATATATATCATTCGTGGGGGTTGCGGGGATGCTGGAACCTATCCCAGCAGTCATTGGGTGGCAAACGGGGAGACACCCTGGACATACCTGAATTCCGATAAGCGGCTTGGATAATGGATGGATGGCTATATATGGAATATATGGAATAACGGTTTTATGTGTGTGTGTGTGTGTGTGTGTGTGTGTGTGTGTGTGTGTGTGTTTTGTTTGCTTTTACATCCCCAAAGACAGGCAACTTGTCAGGCTGCCATGTTGAGGAGTGGGGGTTGTAGTTGTGGAGAGGTAAGGGGGATAGGGGTGGGGGTGTAGTTGTGGAGGATTAAGGGGGTGTGGGTGTGGGGGATGTAGGTGTGGAGGGGTAGGGTGTGGGGGTTGGGGGTGTGTAGTTGTGGAAGGGTGTGTGTGGGAGGTGTAGTTGTGGAGGGGTTTGGCGGTGGGGGGTGTAGTTATGGAGGGGTAAGGGTGTGTGTGGGGGGGTGTAGTTGTGGAGGGGTAAGGGTGTGTGTGGGGGTGTAGTTGTGGATGGGTAAGGGTGTAGATGTGGAAGGGTGTGTGTGGGGGGGTGTAGTAGTGGAGGGGTAAGGGTGTGTGGGGGGGTGTAGTTGTGGAGGGGTAAGGGTGTGTGTGTGTGGGGGTGTAGTTGTGGAGGGGTAAGGGTGTGTGTGTGTGTGTGTGTGGGAGGTGTAGTTGTGGAGGGGTAAGGGTGTGTGTGTGGTGGGGGGGGGGGGCGTTACAGACAGTAATTGCACCTGGAATGAATATCGTGTGTGCTATAACTCCACCCAAAGCCCTGGCAACAAAGGCACCGGGCGGCTGAGTGGCAGTTGGTGTATAGAGCAGAAATACAAAGCCTGCTGCCAGCCAGCCATCCATCCAGCACTGCTCTCTCTCTCCCTCTCCCCCCTCCCCCCCCCTCTCTCTCTCTCCCCCTCTCTCTCTCTCTCCATCCCATTTCAGTTTCAATTTAAAGCCTCTCTGGGTTTATTTAGGTCTGGCTGATATTGTCTCATTCTGTTCTGCTCCTCTCTCCCTCATATTGAGCTGCTGCTCCTCTCTCCCTCATATCGAGCTGCTGCTCCTCTCTCCCTCATATCGAGCTGCTGCTCCTCTCTCCCTCATATCGAGCTGCTCCTCTCTCCCTCATATCGAGCTGCTCCTCTCCCTCATATCGAGCTGCTCCTCTCGCCCTCATATCGAGCTGCTCCTCTCTCCCTCATATCGAGCTGCTCCTCTCCCTCATATCGAGCTGCTCCTCTCGCCCTCATATCGAGCTGCTCCTCTCGCCCTCATATCGAGCTGCCGCTCTCTCCCTCGTATCGAGCTGCTGCTCCTCTCTCCCTCATATCGAGCTGCTCCTCTCTCCCTCATATCGAGCTGCTCCTCTCGCCCTCATATCGAGCTACTCTTCTCGCCCTCATATCGAGCTGCCGCTCTCTCCCTCATATCGAGCTGCCGCTCTCTCCCTCATATCGAGCTGCTCCTCTCTCCCTCATATCGAGCTGCTCCTCTCTCCCTCATATCGAGCTGCCGCTCTCTCCCTCATATCGAGCTGCTCCTCTCTCCCTCATATCGAGCTGCCCCTCTCTCCCTCATATCGAGCTGCTCCTCTCGCCCTCATATCGAGCTGCTCCTCTCGCCCTCATATCGAGCTGCCGCTCTCTCCCTCATATCGAGCTGCTCCTCTCTCCCTCATATCGAGCTGCTCCTCTCTCCCTCATATCGAGCTGCTCCTCTCTCCCTCATATCGAGCTGCCGCTCTCACCCTCATATCGAGCTGCTCCTCTCTCCTTCATATCGAGCTGCTCCTCTCTCCTTCATATCGAGCTGCTCCTCTCTCCCTCATATCGAGCTGCTCCTCTCTCCCTCATATCGAGCTGCCCCTCTCTCCCTCATATCGAGCTGCTCCTCTCTCCTTCATATCGAGCTACTCTTCTCGCCCTCATATCGAGCTGCCGCTCTCGCCCTCATATCGAGCTGCTCCTCTCTCCTTCATATCGAGCTGCTCCTCTCTCCTTCATATTGAGCTGCTCCTCTCTCCCGCATATCGAGCTGCTCCTCTCTCCCTCATATCGAGCTGCTCCTCTCGCCCTCATATCGAGCTGCCCCTCTCTCCCTCATATCGAGCTGCTCCTCTCTCCTTCATATCGAGCTGCTCCTCTCTCCCTCATATCGAGCTGCCGCTCTCGCCCTCATATCGAGCTGCTCCTCTCTCCCTCATATCGAGCTACTCTTCTCGCCTTCATATCGAGCTGCCGCTCTCGCCCTCATATCGAGCTGCCGCTCTCTCCCTCATATCGAGCTGCTCCTCTCTCCCTCATATCGAGCTGCCGCTCTCACCCTCATATCGAGCTGCTCCTCTCTCCTTCATATCGAGCTGCTCCTCTCTCCTTCATATCGAGCTGCTCCTCTCTCCCTCATATCGAGCTGCTCCTCTCTCCCTCATATCGAGCTGCCCCTCTCTCCCTCATATCGAGCTGCTCCTCTCTCCTTCATATCGAGCTACTCTTCTCGCCCTCATATCGAGCTGCCGCTCTCGCCCTCATATCGAGCTGCCGCTCTCTCCCTCATATCGAGCTGCTCCTCTCTCCCTCATATCGAGCTGCCGCTCTCTCCCTCATATCGAGCTGCCCCTCTCTCCCTCATATCGAGCTGCTCCTCTCTCCCTCATATCGAGCTGCTCCTCTCGCCCTCATATCGAGCTGCTCCTCTCTCCTTCATATCGAGCTGCTCCTCTCTCCCTCATATCGAGCTGCCGCTCTCGCCCTCATATCGAGCTGCTCCTCTCTCTCACGTTGAGCACCCATTCCTCACCCTCCTCCCTCACTCACTCGCATCCATTTGCCCCCCCCCCCCGACACATTTCATCCCTCGCTCAGCACACGTTAATTCCGGCTCGCTCTCTCTCCCGCTCCTCCTTGCATACTTTTCGTCTCCTTCGCCCCCGCCCCCGTCCCCCAGGTCAGGTGGAGAGTGTGTACATGTTGCTCCTCAATAATTTAATAAGCAGGGAAAGCTTTCCTCTTAACCAGGCCCATGAATTATTAACGTGTGTGTATGTGTGTGTGTGTGTGTCTGTGTGTGTGTGTGTGTGTGTGTGTGTGTGTGTGTGTCTGTGTGTGTGTGTGTGTGTGTGTGTGTGTGTGTGTGTGTGCATGGACTCGCAGTAGATGTGATTACACATTTCTTTCCTGTGTGTAGGCTATGCCTTTATAGGTTTTGGTGTGTGTGTGTGTGTGTGTGTGTTTGTGTGTAAGTTTGTGTACTCACAATGTGATCAAATAATTGCCTGTCAAAGATGATGGAGCATGCCAGGCAAGCAAGAATCGGTGTTTTCTGCACTGTGTGTGTTTATACTTCTGTGTGTGTGTGTGTGTGTGTGTGTCTGTGTGTGTGTGTGTAGGTGTGTATATCGGTGTGTGAGTTTGTGGCCTGAGCATACATGCCATGCATGTTTCATAAGAGTCTGTCTGCACCGCCTGGTAGACGACATGCAGTCTTCATTTGTCTTGTCTCCAATCTGCAGCTGTGTTTGTTTGTGTATCGAAGTGTACGTGTGTGTGTGTGTGTGTGTGTGTGTGTGTGTGTGTGTGTGTGTGTGTGTGTGGCCAACTGTGTGTGCGAGTATGTAGGTTGTTTATTCATGTGTAGGTGTGTATTTGTACATGCACAGCACCCATAATAAAATGGGCATTTCAGTGGGGTTTGATTCATCACCACTGAGCTGGATTGCTTTATTCTGGTTGTGTGTGTGTGTGTGTGTGTGTGTGTGTGTGTGTGTGTGTGTGTGTGTGTGTGTATTCACGGTAGGGGGTGTTTGGGGGTCTTGAGTGTGAGGTCAGTGGCTTCATACAGCTCAGTAAAAGGCGCTGCAGCCATCACAGAGCCACTGGGCTGTGCTGCAGGGAGGAGGTGTTGTGTTGCGGAGGTCTACACAGTACTTACACAGTACTTACACAGTACTTAGTGGTTAGCTAGAAAATGACAAATACTTCAGGTGTGTAACTATGTGCCACTGTGTATAAAGTATGATTAAAGTGACAAGACTTAGTACACTGCTGCTAGTATTACTGCTGCTGGCACTACTACAAGTGCTTCTACTGCTTATACTACTTCGACTACTACTACTTCTACAACCATTACTACTAGTACTACAAGTACAGCTACAACTATTACTACTTATACTGCTATTTCTATACTCCATAGCTGCTTCTATCACAGCCAGTACTATTACTACGCTACTGTTTATGATACAATTTCTACAACTTGTAATATTATTTTGGGGGTGGCACGGTGGTGTAGTGGTTAGCGCGGTCGCCTCACAGAAAGAAGGTCCTGGGTTCGAGCCCCGGGGTAGTCCAACCTTCGGGGTGGTCCTCTGTGTGGAGTTTGGATGTTCTCTCCGTGTCTGTGTGGTTTCCTCCGGGGGTCCGGTTTCCTCCCACAGTCCAAAGACACGTAGGTCAGGTGACTCACCGTACTAACTTGTCCCTAGGTGTGTGTGTGTGTGTGTGTGGGGGGGGGGGGGGCTCTGTGATGGCCTGGCGGCCTGTCCAGGGTGTCTCCCTGCCTGCCACCCAATGACTGCAGGGATAGCCTCCAGCATCCTGAGACCCTGAGAGCAGGATAAGCAGCCTGGATAATGGATGGATGGAGAATATTTTGACTACTACTTAAAGTACTGACTGCTGCTACTACAACTATTTACTATACCACTTCTGCTACTACTACTACTTATGATACTATCTTGTCTACTACTAATTCTATTAGGATTGTTGCTTCCACCAGTAGTACCACCATGACCTCTACTATTAGTACTACTAGTTAAGTCAAGTCAGTTTTATTTGTACAGCCCAGTATCACAAATTACAAATGTTCATCAGTTCATCTGGACATGTTTATTGACAGATACATTTCATCACTCATACACACACACACACACACACACACACACACACACACACACACACACACACACACAGTGACCTCACGCATTGTGACCTCACGCATAGTGACCTCACACATAGTGATGAAACGTATCTGTCAATAAACGTTGTGTCCAGATGAACTGATTCAACCTTCTGTGATTTTCTTACCTGGATTACTGAGCATGCACCAAGACACTACTACTACTACTACTACTACTACTACTACTACTACTACTACTACTATTACTGCTGCTGCTGCTGCTACTACTACTACTACTACTTTTGGCTGCTCCCGCTAGGGTGCGCCACAGCAGATCATCCGTTTCCATCTCTTCCTGTCCTCTGCATCTTCCTCTGTCACACCAGCCACCTGCATGTCCTCCCTCACCACCTCCATAAACCTCCTCTTTGGCCTTCCTCTTCTCCTCTTCCCTGGCAGCTCCATATTCAGCATCCTTCTCCCAGTATACCCAGCATCTCTCCTCCACACATGTCCACACCATCTCTATTTTGCCTCTCTTGCTTTTTCTCCAAACTGTCCAATCTGAGCTGTCCCTCTAATATACTCCTTCCTAATCCTGTCCTCCTTCATCACTCCCAATGAAAATCTTATCATCTTCATCTCTGCCACCTCCAGCTCTATGAATACTAGTAAAACTACTATAGCTTCCACTACCACTGCTACATCTTATAAAACTACTCCAACTACTGCTATGGCTCCTATTTCTACTTCTCCTGCTACTACTACACTACTCTTACTACTACAATCTATAATACTACTATAACTACCAACACTACAACTGCTAGTACCACAAGTCCAATAACAACTACTACTACCACATACTACCACTATTACTAGAAGAAGAAGCGGAGGTATATGAGTGTTGTTCTTTTCTACCTGTGGTTCTCAGATCAATAGATGTGTACCTCTCTGTTTTACTGCATTTTCACTTTGAATACACTGATCGATTGTGAATCATAACTCGACAGTCGTCTCAGAGACAGCAAAGAAACTGGTCTAACAAGTCTTTTCACGTCTTTCCTGACCATGGAACCTTCTTTGCTATGGATTTTATGTGGCCTTGTCTGCAGGATTCAAGCAGAAGTGGTGCAGAGCAGTGGTGAGAGCAGTGCTGGTAAAATGAGGCTTGTTAGCTAGCTTGTTAGCTAGCTTGTGTTTTCATGCTGTCCCAAGCCAACGCTATGTGACGCCACAGCACAGGTTGCTTTGTCTTTTGAAATACGTCTCTGAAAGCATTTCCCGAGAGCTGGAACGTATTTGGTTCGACTTTTTGTTGTTTTTTTTTTATCCAGACAGCCATAGTAAGTGTGTGTACGCTGTCCGCCATGTGTTGCTACAAAAGCTTTTATGGTGAGTAGGGGAGTGCTCCAGATTTGCCTTTGAGGTCTCTGCTTTTGTAGGAGCTAATTAGCACTACCTGTTAGTGTTCCGGTAAACTTTGGATTTGTGTTTGGAGGTGTGTAGGGAGTTCAGAATCCATCGCTCTTGCCAGCATAAATGATCTCACATCTCTATCTCATATCGTACCTTGTGAACTCCATATTTCACAACGGGAAGTATGAGAGGAATTAGGTGATAATACCTCTGTTGTTAAATGTGGACAAATTGGCCAATAGGATAACCTGCTCCTCGTCATTTGATGCTCGCCCCCCACCCACCCTTTTGCTTCCCAGTTGTATCCAGTCACGGCCAACTGTGTCTGTAGGGATGCCTGACCAAGCTGGAGGTAACACAGGGATTCACACCGCCCATTTGATGCTCACTTTTGATGGGTATGTGGTCGACTAATAATAAAGGAAAAGTATACTAGAATGTATTTATCAGGATCAGACCATTTCAAACCACAAGAGGCTGTATTCAGCAGTGGAGAGAGGAACAGCCTATCAAAGACAAGTCAGGCAGCAGCTTAATGAGGAG
Organism: Lampris incognitus; assembly: GCF_029633865.1. NCBI lineage: Eukaryota > Metazoa > Chordata > Actinopteri > Lampriformes > Lampridae > Lampris > Lampris incognitus. The sequence continues at coordinate 40,368,656 of NC_079228.1, read as the reverse complement.
TTAATCGATAAACTACACACATCTCAACAAGACAGGAGAGGACCTCTATATTGATTCTGTCTGAATGAATAGTGATGCTAGCCCGTACAGATTATTTAAAAAGAAAGGCCAATTGACATGCAAATTAGCCTCAGGTGTGTTTTAAGACTACATTTCATCGATTACATTACACTTCTGTTTCTTTATAGATATGTTATATGTACATTGGGCTTACTCAGATTTCAGGTATAAGGGTCCATACATTTACTGTAGCTTTGTTTAATGTACCGTCACATACACAAGCAGCATCCTCTAGAACAAGGCACATGTACACCTTAGGGCTGTGTGATATGACCATATATATCATGTGATGATAGAAAACATCTATCGTTTCATATTAAGGTCTATTGTTTATTTCGTTGTGTCGCAAATCACACTCTTTACAGCAATATTTTTCGTCATTTGGACGACTCTTACCGCTCTTTGCACAGCACGGACGCAGGCAGGAAATGTGCATGAAGGCAACACAAACAAACACGGAGGACAGTGAACATAACGCAGAACGGGGTAATTCCGAACAGAAGGATTCCAGCCAGCCAGGACCAAACAAGGAGCTTGTACCTAAAAGAGGGGCTACTTCTATCGTGCGGACATGGATTGGGTACAGAAAGTCTGATACGGACCAGAAAACTGTACTTTGCAAAATATGCCCCACAACAGACTCAAACACCACTAGCCTCTTTTACCACCTATGCAAGAATTGTGTCAAGACAGTACGGGGAGAGTCTACAGATGAGAGCCACAAAAGCAGTCGAGTGCTCAGAACAAACCCCAGGACACAGACGTTGCACAACACATGTCAAAGAATCGCAAAGATTGAAGGAGATAACAACTGTCGTTTTCTATTTACCTTTTTATATTTTATACATTAGCATTTTATAGTTTGTTACATGCTTATTGAGAATTTGTGCAAAGGTTCTAAATAAAAGGAGAAAAATAATCAAATATGAATAAGTACCTTTTATTTGTTGAGGATATAATTCAAAATGTAATAAGCAATAGGCCTTTCCATGTGGTCATTTTATATAAACTATTTATTCATTGAATTTACAGAAAATGTGCTATATTGCGATATGTGTCGTTATCGTGATATGAATGACCCGTATCATGATATGTATCATTATTGTGATATGTATCCAAAGGAATTGAATCAAGTGCAACTGGACTTGGTTATATATCCGTGAAGACGTTTCGCCTCTCATCCAAGAGGCTTCATCAGTTCGTGCCTTTCTGACTAGACCAAGCTAATACGGTCTAGTCGTGATATGTGTCGTTACCGTGACATGAAAGACCTATATCGTGGTATAAGATTTTGGTCATATTGCACAGCCCTAGTACACATTAAAAAAACACATATACATAACTCACACACACATACACACACCTGCAGTCATAGCTGGACAGGGTGTGTGTTCTGTCACAGGTAAACAGGCAGTTTCATTCCAGGTCATGCTCAGAGACAGCTTGATGTCAGAGCACACATCAGAGTGAGTTTTGAAGAGGTCTGAGATTCCTAAAAAAAACAACCCCCCCAACCCCCCCTCCCCAAAAAAAGAATCACATTGGAAATTTAAGTTGCTATTTAGCTGCTGTGATAGTAATTACTGTCTGATGAACTGTGTGATGGCCTGGCGGCCTGTCCAGGGTGTCTCCCCGCCTACCGCCCAATGACTGCTGGGATAGGCTCCAGCATCCCTGCGACCCTGGGAGCAGGATAAGTGGTTTGGATAATGGATGGATGGACGGATGTTTCATACAGAGTAGTTTTGGCAGTATTTTCTTCCCAGAAATGCCACTCCATGAGCTTTGAGTTGCCCTTTGGCTTTACTCTGCAGAACTCCCTGTTCAGCAAGAGACACGCAGCACATGTCTCCAGTTAACTGTCAGCCCCTCTGTGCATGTGCACACGTGTGTGTGTGTGTGTGTGTGTGTGTGTGTGTGTGTGTGTGTGTGTGTCTCACACACACAGAGGGACAGAGACAGAGAGAGAGAGAGAGAGAGAGAGAGAGAGAGAGAGAGAGAGAGAGAGAGAGAGAGAGAGAGAGAGAGAGAGCGAGAGAGAGAGAGAGAGCGAGAGAGAGAGAATGAGTGATCTTGACTCCTGATGTGAAAGGGGTTGTGTGATTCCCTCGCCCCCTCCTGGGGACCTAAAAGCTGTCGATAGTGAAACATCTCGAGTGAAAATTATGTGCACTCTGCAGCTGAACACACTCTCACACACACACACACAGACACACACACACACACACACATGCTGACTTACAAGGGAACAGATGTGACATCTGTGCCTGTGTTATCCATACATACATACATACATACATACACACACACACACACACACACACACATATACATACATACACACACATACATACATACATGCATGCATGCATACACACATACATACATACATACATACATACATACATACATACATACATACATACATGCATACACACACATATACATACATACACACACATACATACATACATGCATGCATGCATACACATACATACATACATACATACATACATACATACATACACATATACATACATACACACACACACACACACACATACATACATACATACATACATACATACATGCATGCATGCATACACACACATACATACATACATACATAAATGCATACACATACATGCATACATACGTACACATGCATACACACATACACATACATACATACATACATACATACCCACACATACGCACGCACGCACGCACGCACGCACATACATACATACATACATGCATGCATGCATACATGCATACATATGTACACATGCATACATACATACACACATACATACATACATACATACATACATACATACATACATACATACACACACACATACACATACATACATACATACACACACACACACATACATACATACACACATACATACATACATACATACATACATACAGATGAATATCAGATGTAAACAAACATGAAACACATACACAAATGTGTGTATACTCTCTCTCTCTCTCTCTCTCTCTCTCTCTCTCTCTCTCTCTCTCTCTCTCTCTCTCTCTCTCTCTGCACTCTGTTTTCTTCCTGTCTGTTGCTCTTCTAATCTCCATCACTCTCTCTCTCTCTCTCTCTCTCTCTCTCTCTCTCTCTCTCTCTCTCTCTCTCTCTCTCTCTCTCTCGCTCTCTCTCTATCCATTGCTCTTTGTCTCTCGCCCAGAGAGACTTGCACACAAATGATACTTACATTTTTTTCCATGCACCAACATAAATCTCATTTTCTGTCACAAAAAAATGTTAAATCTCTTTTTAATGGTCTCAGTATGCCGCTTTTATTTAGGTTAGACACGCAATGTGTGTGCAGCGCACATATACATACAGACAACCCCCCCCCACAAACACACACACACACACACGGCAGGCCTTAGAGGGAAACAAATGATGGGAAGGAATTGGCATAAAGGGAGAGCTAGAAACTGGGGAATAGAGACGGACGGACAGACAGACAGACAGACAGACAGACAGACAGACAGATGGGAAATAGAATTTGATTGTAATGGAGGAGACAATGAAAGACAGACGGAATTAGGGAATGCCAGAGACAAAGCAAAACAAGTACAGGTTATGTACGGTGCATTTAGAATGATGGCGTGATGACCAAATTTTATTTTATTTTATTTTTAGGATATTTCCCCCCTTTCCTCCACAGTTGTATCCGTCCAATTACCCCACTCTTCCAAGCTGTCCCGGTCTCTGCTCCACCCCCTCTGCTGATCCAGGCTGCAGACTACCACATGTCTCCTCCCATACATGTGGAGTCACCAGCCGCTTCTTTTCACCTGACAGTGAGGAGTTTCACCAGGGGGACATAGCACGTGGGAGGATCACGCTATTCCCCCCAGTTCCCCCTCCCCTCTGAACAGGTGCCCCGACCGACCAGAGGAGGCGCTACTGCAGCGACCAGGACACATACCCACATCCGGCTTCCCATCTGCAGACATGGCCAATTGTGTCTGTAGGGATGTCCGACCAAGCCGGAGGTAACACGGGGATTCGAACCAGTGATCCCTCTGTTGGTAGGCAACAGAATAGGCTGCCATGCCACCTGGACGCCCCGTGAAGACGGTGAAGTGGTTGATTTGAATATGATGATTGTGATGTCATCCTGGCTCTCTGGCTAGTCAGCAGTGTTTAATCTGGCAGCAGTGGCTAGCCATGTGCCATGGAGAGCCCTGTGTGTGTGTGTGTGTGTGCAGGTCTTGACTGCAGCCCGACTCCACACCAGGTGGTTTCACTGATACATTCTTCCTCTTTGGTTGAAGGGTTGCTAATCAGTGAAATCACCTGGTGTGGAGTCCGGCTGGAATGAAAACCTGCATACGCGTGGCTCTCCACGGCACACAGTTAGCCACCCCTGACCTATGGGATGAGATTAGTAATGCTGTGCCCCGCTCCACATGAGTTAGCAGATGAAGTGTCACTAAACCTTCTGTTTAGCGTACGTGTTGCCGTTATGTGGCATCGTACAGGTGCATCTCCAAAAAATAGAATATTGTGGAAAAGTTCATTATTTTCTGTAATTTAATTCAAAAAGGGAAACTTTCATATATTCCAAGATTCATTACACATAAAGTGAAATATGTCAAACTTTTTTTGTTTTAATCTCGATGATTACGGCTTACACGAGAAAATCAAAAATCCATTGTCTCAAAATATCAGAATATTACGTAAGACCAATAAAAAAAGGATGTATAATACAGAAATGTCGACCTTCTGAAAAGTATGTTCGTTTATCCACTCGATACTTGGTCGGGGCTCCTCTTGCACAAATCACTGCATCAGTGCGGCGTGGCATGGAGGCAGCCAGCCTGTGGCGCTGCTGAGGTGTTTTGGAAGCCCAGGTTGCTTTGATAGCGGCCTCAGCTCGTCTGCACTGTTGGGTGAAGTGTGTCGTCTGACAGACGTGGAAGCTCTCGTTGAAGGCCGTCATGCTGGTAACACCAGGCTGTTTTTCATGCATGTTACTCGTGTGTTACTCATGAGGTGTTTCTCATGTTTGTTTCTCATGAGGTGTTTTTCGTGTGTGTTACTCATATTTGTTACTCATGAGGTGTTTCTCATGAGGTGTTTCTCATGTGTGTTACTCATGAGGTGTTTCTCATGTGTGTTACTCATGAGGTGTTTCTCATGTTTGTTTCTCATGAGGTGTTTCTCATGAGGTGTTTCTCATGTGTGTTACTCATGAGGTGTTTCTCATGTGTGTTACTCATGAGGTGCTTCTCGTGTGTTTCTCATGAGGTGTTTCTCATGTATGTTTCTTAAGAGGTGTTTCTCATGAGGTGTTTCTAATGAGGTGTTTCTCATGAGGTGCTTCTCACTCGGTGTTTCTCATGTGTGTTTCTTATGAGGTGTTTCTCATGTGTTTCTTATGAGGTGTTTCTCATGAGGTGTTTCTCATGTGTGTTTCTAATTAGGTGTTTCTCATGAGGTGTTTCTCATGTGTGTTATTCGTGAGGTGCTTCTCATTAGGTGTTTTTCATGAGGTGTTTCTCGTGAGTTGTTTCTCGTGTGTTTCTCACGAGGTATTTCTTGTGTGTTACTCGTGAGGTGTTTCTCTTGTGTTTCTCATGAGGTGTTTCTCATGTGTGTTTCTAATGGGGTGTTTCTCATGTGTGTTTTGCTTTTCTTGTCACTGATATCTGAGTGTATAGGGCAAAAACAACAATCCATGTTGTGTATTTATGGCGGCATGGCATGGTGGTGCAGTGGTTAGCGCGGTGGCCTCACAGCAAGAAGGTCCTGGGTTCGAGCCCCGGGGTAGTCAAGCCTTGGGGGTGGTTCCGGGTGGTCCTCTGTGTGGAGTTTGCATGTTCTCCCCGTGTCTGGGTGGGTTTCCTCCGGGGGTCCGGTTTCCTCCCACAGTCCAAAGACATGTAGGTCAGGTGACTCACCGTACTAACTGGTCCCTAAGAGTGAATGTGTGTGTGTGTGTGTGTGTGTGTGTGTGTGTGTGTGTGTGTGTGTGTGTGTGTGTGTGTGTGTGTGTGTGTGTGTGTGGGTCCTGTGATGGACTGGCGGCCTGTCCAGGGTGTCTCCCCACCTGCCGCCCAATGACTGCTGGGATAGGCTCCAGCATCGCCGCAACTCGAATTTGGATAAGCGGCTTAGATAATGGAGGGATGGATGTAACGATAGTGGTCCAAAATGATGTGAACAATGCATATTTTCACAATGCCTAAACACACCGACCCCCCCCCCCCGTCCTGTTTTTCTTCTTTTCTTGATAAGTGATGAGGCTCACTTAAAACAAAAACAATGTTTTGTTCGGTGTTGTAATGAGAAATTAAAACATGCCCCGAATATGAATATGACTTGGTGTGAATCAAGGCTGCTCAGGATGACTGATAGGAACCACGATAAGAGAGCAGTCATGCATCATTTCTGCAGGTTTATCACGTGGTTTGGTCATGACTCGTGCTGCATCTCTCCTGTGCATCTATTTTATCCCATCCATCCAGTATCCGAACTGCTTACCCTGCTCTCAGGGTGGTGGGGATGCTGGAGCCTATCCCAGCGGTGACTGGGCAGCAGGCGGGGAGACACCCTGGACAGGCCGCCAGTCCATCACAGGGCCGACACACACACACACACACACACACACACACACACACACACACACACACACACACACACACACACACACACACACACACACACACACACACACACACCTAGGGACAAGTTAGTACGGTGAGTCACCTGACCTACATGTCTTTGGACTGTGGGAGGAAACCCGAACAGACAGGGGGAGAACCTGCAAACTCCACACAGAGGACGAGCCGGGACCACCCCAAAGGTTGGACTACCCCGGGGCTCGAACCCAGGACCTTCCTGCTGTGTAAAGTCTGGTTTGACATGTTAGCTTGTCATGCACCTTGTCAGAACCAGTAGAACATTTGGATTATAAAGAAGTAACCCATGACAGGGTCCAGAAAAACATATTCAGTCAGATTTTTCATTTCTTTTTGCTTTAATCCCTGAGTGACTGTCGATGGAGGAGGAAGGAATTTGAAAGGAGGGATGGAAATCAATGGAGGCCAAACGAGCCAAAAACCAAGAGCAAAGTGGGGAAGTAAACAAAACGAGGAGGGAGAAAGGGTGGGGTGGGAGGGTGGGTGGCCGGGCTTTGAGGTGAAACGAGCCACACGGCGGCTTATCAATATGGCGACTGGAGGCCGAGGCCAGGTTGAAAGAGGAACAGAGTGGCGTGGAGGATTCAGAGGGCGAGGAGTGAAGGAGGCACACAGAGCGATGGAGATGAAAGGGAGAACGAGTGGGAGATGGACAACATGGGTCCTGAGAGAGAGCAGCACTTTGACATGGAGGAGGCACGATGCCATCCGAGTTGGCGTTACAGAGAGAGAGAATGAGGGAGAGAGGAGAGGGACAGAGGAGAGAGCAAGAGAGAGAGGAGAGGGAGAGAGAGAGAGAGAGGAGAGGGAGAGAGGAGAGGGAGAGAGAGAGAGAACATATGGCAGTAGAACAGAGGAGGGAGTCGGGAGGACAAGGATTGAGAAATGATGAAAGACGGAGAGTGATAGAGAGAGACTGTTACAGAGCTTGAGTTGATGAGAGAGAGAGAGAGAGAGGGAGAGAGAGAGAGAGAGAGAGAGAGAGAGAGAGAGAGAGAGAGAGAGAGAGAGAGAGAGAGAGAGGAGTACGAGCGAGAAAGAGAGAGAGAGAGAGAGAGAGAGAGAGAGAGGAGTACGAGTGAGAAAGAGACAAATTGAATGTTCAGTAAAAGGGAACAGAGAAAAAAGATGAGACCCAGAGGAGAAGGGGGCGGTGGGCAGAAAGGAGAGTGAGAGAAAAAAAGGGTTATGGAGAGAGAAAGTCATACATGAGAGAGAGAGGGAGAGAGAGGAAGAGAGAGGGACAGAGAGAGGAAGAGAGGGACAGAGAGAGGAAGAGAGGGACAGAGACAGGAAGAGAGGGAGAGAGAGACAGAGAGGGAGAGAGAGACAGAGAGACTGAGAGAGAGGAAGAGAGGGACAGAGACAGGAAGAGAGGGAGAGAGAGACAGAGAGAGAGAGAGAGAGGGAGAGAGAGGAAGAGAGGGACAGAGAGAGGAAGAGAGGGACAGAGAGAGAGAGAGAGAGGGAGAGAGAGGAAGAGAGGGACAGAGAGAGGAAGAGAGGGACAGAGAGAGGAAGAGAGGGACAGAGACAGGAAGAGAGGGAGAGAGAGACAGAGAGGGAGAGAGAGACAGAGAGAGAGGAAGAGAGGGACAGAGACAGGAAGAGAGGGAGAGAGAGACAGAGAGAGGAAGAGAGAGAGACGGGAAGAGAGAGAGAGAGGGGAAGAGAGGGAGAGAGAGCGAGAGGGGGGAGGCTAAAGGCTGAAGTTGAGGGAATCAGTCTGCTCAGTGTCTGTCAATTTGACAGGAGAGAGACTGAAAACAGCTGGGGGCTCTGTGTGTGTGTCAGTGTGTGTGTGTGTGTCAGTGTGTGTGTGTGTGTGTGTGTCAGTGTGTGTGTGTGTGTGTCAGTGTGTGTGTGTCAGTGTGAGTTTGTCATTGCCAACTCAGGCTGTGCTGTGTGTGCATGTGTGTGTCACTGCCAGCACAGCCATGTGTGTGTGTGTGTGTGTGTGTGTGTTTGTTTATCTTCGGGTAGGCAAGGCAAGGACAGTCAGAGATCAAAGACACACACACACACACACACACACACACACACACACACACACACCTGCACATGCCCGGTCAGTGTGGCTATCACACTCTTAATATGGTGGAGCTGTCTTCACTGCACCAACCTTGACATACACAGGTTAGGGGGGGAGAGAAACGGGGGGGGGGGGGTTAGGGGGGGAGAGAGAGGGGGGGGGTGTTGAGAGAGAGAGAGAGAGACAGAGAGAGAGAGACAGAAGTCCTGGATATGAAGTGAATTGTGGTGAGGAGCCAGGAGAGATTGTTTGTGTCCTGTGTAATTTCGGACGATAATGCACTGGTGCACGGCGTTCTCCCCCCCCCCCCCCCGCTCCACTTCCCCTCAGGTCCACATCCATTTTCTCTCATCTCTCCATTTCAGACACGGGAATACACTCTCCCTCATCCTCCCTCTCTCCCTCGCCCCCCGCCCCTCTCTCTCTCTCTCTCTTAGTGAGTCCTGGGCACTTGTGCGCTCCTCGGTGTTGTGTTTGTGGGATTGACTCTCGTTGTGTTCTGCTTTGGTTTCTCTTTCTCCACTTCTGATCCATCTGTGTTGCATCTCATCCACTCTCTTCTTCTCTTCTTTTGTTCTGTTCTGTTTCTCCCCTCCTTATTCTCTCTTCTTCTCCTCTTTTGTTCTGTTCTGTTCTGTTTCTCCCCTCCTTATTCTATCTTCTTCTCTTCTATTTCTCCCCTCCTTATTCTCTCTTCTTCTCTTCTTTTGTTCTGTTCTGTTTCTCCCCTCCTTATTCTCTCTTCTTCTCTTCTTTTGTTCTGTTCTGTTTCTCCCCTCCTTATTCTCTCTTCTTCTCTTCTGTTCCTCCCCTCCTTATTCTCTCTTCTTCTCTTCTTTTGTTCTGTTCTGTTCTGTTCTGTTTCTCCCCTCCTTATTCTCTCTTCTTCTATTATTTTGTTCTGTTCTGTTCTGTTCCTCCCCTCCTTATTCTCTCTTCTACTCTTCTTCTCTTCTTTTGTTCTGTTCTGTTTCTCCCCTCCTTATTCTCTCTTCTTCTCTTCTATTTCTCCCCTCCTTATTCTCTCTTCTTCTCTTCTTTTGTTCTGTTCTGTTTCTCCCCTCCTTATTCTCTCTTCTTCTCCTCTTTTGTTCTGTTCTGTTCTGTTCTGTTTCTCCCCTCCTTATTCTCTCTTCTACTCTTCTTTTGTTCTGTTCTGTTCTATTCCTCCCCTCCTTATTCTCTCTTCTACTCTTCTTTTGTTCTGTTCTGTTCTGTTTCTCCCCTCCTTATTCTCTCTTCTTCTCTTCTTTTGTTCTGTTCTGTTTCTCCCCTCCTTATTCTCTCTTCTACTCTTCTTTTGTTCTGTTCTGTTCTGTTTCTCCCCTCCTTATTCTCTCTTCTTCTCTTCTTTTGTTCTGTTCTGTTTCTCCCCTCCTTATTCTCTCTTCCTCTGTTCTGTTTCTCCCCTCCTTATTCTCTCTTCTACTCTTCTTTTGTTCTGTTCTGTTCTGTTTCTCCCCTCCTTATTCTCTCTTCTTCTCTTCTTTTGTTCTGTTCTGTTTCTCCCCTCCGTGTTCTCTCTTCTTCTCTTCTTTTGTTCTGTTCTGTTCTGTTTCTCCCCTCCGTATTCTCTCTTCTTCTCTTCTTTTGTTCTGTTCTGTTTCTCCCCTCCTTATTCTCTCTTCTTCTCTTCTTTTGTTCTGTTCTGTTTCTCCCCTCCGTATTCTCTCGTCTTCTCTTCTTTTGTTCTGTTCTGTTCTGTTTCTCCCCTCCGTATTCTCTCTTCTTCTCTTCTTTTGTTCTGTTTCTCACCTTATTCTCTCTTCTACTCTTCTTTTGTTCTGTTCTGTTCTGTTTCTCCCCTCCTTATTCTCTCTTCTTCTCTTCTTTTGTTCTGTTCTGTTCTGTTTCTCCCGTCCTTATTCTCTCTTCTACTCTTCTTTTGTTCTGTTCTGTTCTGTTTCTCCCCTCCTTATTCTCTCTTCTCTTCTTCTCTTCTTTTGTTCTGTTCTGTTTCTCCCCTCCTTATTCTCTCTTCTTCTGTTCTGTTTCTCCCCTCCTTATTCTCTCTTCTTCTCTTCTTTTGTTCTGTTCTGTTCTGTTTCTCCCCTCCTTATTCTCTCTTCTTCTCTTCTTTTGTTCTGTTTCTCTCCTTATTCTCTCTTCTTCTCTTCTTTTGTTCTGTTCTGTTCTGTTTCTCCCCTCCTTATTCTCTCTTCCACTCTTCTTTTGTTCGGTTCTCTTCTGTTTCTCCCCTCCTTATTCTCTCTTCTACTCTTCTTTTGTTCTGTTCTGTTCTGTTTCTCCCCTCCTTATTCTCTCTTCTACTCTTCTTTTGTTCTGTTCTGTTCTGTTTCTCCCCTCCTTATTCTCTCTTCTACTCTTCTTTTGTTCTGTTCTGTTCTGTTCTGTTTCTCCCCTCCTTATTCTCTCTTCTACTCTTCTTTTGTTCTGTTCTGTTTCTCCCCTCCTTATTCTCTCTTCTTCTCTTCTTTTGTTCTGTTCTGTTCTGTTCTGTTTCTCCCCTCCTTATTCTCTCTTCTACTCTTCTTTTGTTCTGTTCTGTTCTGTTTCTCCCCTCCTTATTCTCTCTTCTACTCTTCTTTTGTTCTGTTCTGTTTCTCCCCTCCTTATTCTCTCTTCTTCTCTTCTTTTGTTCTGTTTCTCTCCTTATTCTCTCTTCTACTCTTCTTTTGTTCTGTTCTGTTCATTTTCTCCCCTCCTTATTCTCTCTTCTACTCTTCTTTTGTTCTGTTCTGTTTCTCCCCTCCCTATTCTCTCTTCTTCTCTTCTTTTGTTCTGTTTCTCTCCTTATTCTCTCTTCTTCTCTTCTTTTGTTCTGTTCTGTTCCGTTTCTCCCCTCCTTATTCTCTCTTCTTCTCTTCTTTTGTTCTGTTCTGTTTCTCCCCTCCTTATTCTCTCTTCTTCTCTTCTTTTGTTCTGTTCTGTTCTGTTTCTCCCCTCCTTATTCTCTCTTCTCTTCTTTTGTTCTGTTCTGTTCTGTTTCTCCCCTCCTTATTCTCTCTTCTACTCTTCTTTTGTTCTGTTCTGTTCTGTTTCTCCCCTCCTTATTCTCTCTTCTTCTCTTCTTTTGTTCTGTTCTGTTTCTCTTCTCCTTGTTCTTCTCTGCTCTGCTGTGTTCAGTTGGATTCTGTTTTATTCTTTGTTCTGTTTTTGTCTTCTGTCCTTGTCTGTATTTCTGGTCTTTCTGTACTTTTCAGTGGTTTTCTGCACTGTTCTTCTCTTCTGCACTGTTCTTCTCTTCTGCACTGTTCTTCTCTTCTGTACTGTTCTTCTCTTTTGTACTGTTCTTCTCTTCTGTACTGTTCTTCTCTTCTGTACTGTTCTTCTCTGCTGTAGTGTTCTTCTCTTTTGTACTGTTCTTCTCTTCTGCACTGTTCTTCTCTTCTGTACTGTTCTTCTCTTCTGCACTGTTCTTCTCTTCTGTACTGTTCTTCTCTTCTGTACTGTTCTTCTCTTCTGCACTGTTCTTCTCTTCTGTACTGTTCTTCTCTTCTGCACTGTTCTTCTCTGCTGTAGTGTTCTTCTCTTTTGTACTGTTCTTCTCTTCTGCACTGTTCTTCTCTTCTGTACCGTTCTTCTCTTTTGTACTGTTCTTCTCTTCTGCACTGTTCTTCTCTTCTGCACTGTTCTTCTCTTCTGTACTGTTCTTCTCTTCTGCACTGTTCTTCTCTTCTGCACTGTTCTTCTCTTTTGTACCGTTCTTCTCTTTTGTACTGTTCTTCTCTTCTGTACCGTTCTTCTCTTTTGTACCGTTCTTCTCTTCTGTACCGTTCTTCTCTTCTGCACTGTTCTTCTCTTCTGCACTGTTCTTCTCTTCTGTCATGTCTCGTGAGCTTCTTAGTGTGTCTATGTGCAGCTGCTCAGTACACAGCTGCACCAACCTGCTGATTTCCAGGTTGTAGTTGTGTAATAACGTGTTTTTGTGTGTCTGTCATCTGTAAGTGACTTCGCTTCATTGCAGCTCGTAAAGCCTGGAACGATTAGTAGTTCACCCATTAGCAAGGGAAGGGGGAGCTGGGGGGCTGCAGCTCTCCCTAGTGGTGGGATGCAGCCCCCCAGTAGTGGCAGGTGGCTGTGTAACATCTTAGACCCAGCAGTGTGCGGCGTAACTTTCCTCACGTAGGAATGCAACGGAATAAACACAGCTTTAATATAAATAGTGGGTGGCGCTGTGTGGAATGTACATGTTTAACAAGGAAGTGAGGAAACACTTAATTCTGTGCATTTATCCCTATTAAGTAATCACGTTTGCCATGCCCCCCCAGGAGTGAGGGGCGGGAAATAAACTACAATGTGTCAGATTGATCGCCAGTGCGTGGACCCCGTATAGCCACACATTTGGCCTGCTGAAGTTACATGCCTAATGGGGTCTTTCCAAGTAAAACAGTCCTACATTGATTTTGTGTCACTTCTGTCCGTGGCTGTACCCCAGTGCTGGCTGATGGGACTGTTAATGTTAAATTGTGTTGTAATGACGTGGCGTTCATGTTGTGGTTATTCTTGTGTTGTTGTTTTGGGGGTTCAACTCAGACTAAGTAGGAGACCGTTTACAGACTGACTGCAGAACTGTGACTGGGACTGATGTCGCCACTTGGGACATGGGGGCGGGGGACTCGTCACGTTGTTGTCAGTTCTGGTCCGTTCTGGCCGGTGTGATTAAAAGAGCACTTCCGAGATTACGGGAGTTGCGATTAAAAAGAGATGTCCGCCTCTCGACTGATTCTTCCACGCCGACTACCCACAATACTTTTGGTTTTAGTTGGCAGCCCCCCATCCCATTTGATCTGCAGTCTACCTGAATAACTCAGAGCTCAAATTCCTTAAAAGCGACTGGATTTCGAGTCGGGCCTCTGGGTTGGATGTGCGTCGGTAATGGGCTGAAAAGTGTCTGTCGTGACTAAAACCTTTCCCGCCTATTTCAATACATGAATTATTGAAGGAGGTGTGTAGGCTGCATGTGTTCATTATTCAACTTGAGATACAGTTCATAATCATGGGGGGGGGTCATATTTCTATTTGTTTGAAATATTTACTTTTATTTTGCACCTAAAACAATTTTACGTGCCGAATATTACCTCATATCCTTCGATGACGTCAAGGTTGATAACCGCTGAACTAGATCGAGTAACTACCGTTCAGCTCCCTCCCCCTTTTCAGCTTGTTCTTTCTTTTTCTCGCCATGACTCCACCCCGGAAGCACTGTGGTTGGTAGTGTTCATCTCTTATTCATCTGCGTTCAGCTTTGTAATGCTGTGATTTGCCCCTTCTTTGCCATTCTAGCAGAAAATATGGCTGATCCGGGCTCAGTGCTCGGCTGGCCAGTTCCTCTTGAACCCGCGTGCTCCTTAAGATGGACCCTGCGTCGCTTGGATTTGAAATGAGCCAAGAAAGACCCCCCCCCCCTTTTTTTTAACTTTTCTTGGAATTTCCCCCCCTTTTTCTCCTCAATTGTACCCGGCAAATTACCCCACTCCTCTGAGCCGTCCCGGTCTCTGCTCCACCCCATCTGCTGATCCGGGGAGGGCTGCAGACTACCACATGCCTCCTCCCATACATGTGGAGTCACCAGCCGCTTCTTTCCACCCGACAGTGAGGAGTTTCACCAGGGGGACGTAGTGTGTGGGAGGATCCTGCTATTCCCCTCAGTCCCCCCCTCCGAACAGGCACCCCGACCGACCAGAGGAGGCGCTAGTACAGAAACCAGGGCAAATACCTACATCCGACTTCCCACCTGTAGACACGGCTAATTGTGTCTGTAGGGACGCCCGACCAAGCCGGAGGTAACATGGGGATTCGAACCGGTGATCCCCATGTTGGTAGGCAATGGAATAGACCGCTATGTTACCCAGACGCCCTGAGAGCCCCCCTTTTGGTGAAACCCATCAGTCGGTTATCGTTGGTTCTGTGAGCTTGACAGGTCACGACCCCTGGAGGCTGGGGGAAGTTACATGAAACTGCAAAAAACACGCTTACAAACACTGGAACTAGTACACAAATAAATTACTGATGTTGGTGATAACGGCACTGTACTTGTCCTATGTTATTTTTCAAAGAAAAAAATTCATCATCATCATCACCGTTTAATAGAACACAATGGCAAAGTCGGTGGTTCTGTTCGTCCTGGGAGGCAGCGGGGCATCATGACTGGGCATCATGCTTGAAAGGTTGCAGGCGGATGAAGACGAGCGCAGAGCTCTTTCAACGCTGGTGATAGGTCATAAGTACACAACACGTCGTCGTGGAGGGAACACAAACACACACATTTGTTTTTATTTACTTGCGAGGACCCCTCGCTGACTACATTCGTAGGCCTTAACCCTAACCTTAACGAACAGAACTAGTGCATGCCGACCCGTCACCCTCGCCCTAACCTAATCCTAATCCTCATCCCAAACCCCAACACTAAGATAGAACCGTCAAGAAGTGAGGGCCGGACAAGATGTCCTCACTTTCCAAAAATGTCCTCACTCCGATGGTTAAAAACGCAAATGGGTTCTCACAAATACAGTCGGACAAGAACACACACAAGCACACAACAACAACAAACACACACCGGCATGTCCTTGGGCGATGCCTTGCTGTCTCTGGCACTTTCATTTAAGATGATGAAAATTTCTCCTCTTGTCCCCCCCAGTCCCTCCCCCTCTCACCCTTGTGCTTGCCCTCATTTACACACACACACACACACACACACACACACACACACACACACACACACACACACACACACACACACACACACACACACAAGCGTTGGGTAAATTTCTGGATGGCGGGGTATTGTTAAAAAAGGCAGGGCTTTTACAGCCAGAAAGAAGGCACTTATGTGTAAGTAATTGCTAATGGGCTTCTAGCAGGGCTGTTAAACACACCTGACGATGGTGTGGGTGGTTGATAATAGCATGCAGCCTGACCCATGTGCACTCCTGGAGACCATCCACAATGCCAGGCCTGGGCAGGTGGCCACAGCAATGCAAGACCAAAACTAAGCTTTAGAAAATAGATGATGGTGCATGTTAGGAGACGGGTGGGTGTTGGGACCACCTCCTGCCAGGACCAGACAGCCGCCTCCAACAAACCAGCTTAAACAGAGAATGAAATATAAATGGTTGGGCCAGGAAATACATGTAGTAGCCAAGGAAATGCCTGATAGAAATAGCAGTGGTGGATGAAAACATCCTGTACAGACCAGGTTGTATCTGTAATGTACATTACAGTTTACCTTAACTCGGGTTTCCACTGTCAGGGCTGGTTCAGCCCTCACATTGATCATCTTTTCTTATTGCTCTGATATTATCATTATTATTTTAAATGTTGTTAAAGCCAGTTTGGTCAAACATGTTTTCGGTGGGTGTCGGACTCCGCCAAGGTTGTCCCTTGTTTCCGATCCTGTTTGTGATATTCATGGACAGGATCTCAAGGTCTGGCCAAGGTGAGGGGTGTGTCATTTTGGGAACCTCAGAATTGCATCTCTGCTCTTCACAGATGATGTGGTTTTGTTGGCTTCATCAGCACGTGACCTCCAGCGCGCACTGGGGTGGTTTCCCACTGAGAGTGAAATGGCCGGGATGAGAGTCAGCACCTCCAAGTCTGAGGCCATGGTTCTCTACCGGAAAATGGTGGATTGCTCCCTCTGGGCTTTGGGTAGTGACTGAAAGGGTGAGATCGTGGATACAAGCGGCTGAAATGAGTTTACTCCGTAGGGTGTCTGGGCTCAGCCTTAGAGACAGGGTGAGGAGCTCGGACATCCGGAGGGAGCTCGGAGTAGAGCCGCTGCTCCTTCGCGTCAAAAGGAGCCAGTTGAGGTGGCCCGGGCATCTGATCAGGATGCCTCCTGGGCGCCTTCCTTTGGAGGTTTTCCGGGCACGTCTAACTGGGAGACCCCAGGGTAGACCCAGAACTCGCTGGAGGGACTACATGTCCTGGGAACACCTTGGGATCCCCCAGGAGGAGCTGGAGGGTGTTGCTGGGGAGAGGGATGTCTGGAATGCCTTAGCTTGCTGGCACCGCGACCCGACCCCGGAGAAGCGGCTGATGATGAGATGGAATGAGAGATAAAGCCAATTTGATGGTGTCAAAACTGGGTCATCCGTCAACTTATTTAAATTCTTATTATTGCCCGAATTCACTTTGTTCTTTCCCGTGTGGAGACATCAAGAGACAAAAGAAGCTGGGGCGAGTCAAAGAGCAAAGACTGCAGAGGTTTTTAGAGGTTTTCTGACTTTGAGGACTTTGGTTCTGAACAAGTTGATTCAATAACATTTTAAACCCAACTCCCTAAAATTATGGGAATATTCAAAGGTGGAAACTTTCCATGAGAATTAATGAGACTATATGGGAATTAGCCAAGCATATATATGAAATAACATAAACAAAATGGAAATATAGGGGTCATTTGCACAGGTTGTATTTATCACACAACCACACACACTGTTGTATGGAGATGGAAATAGAAATTAATTTACCATATCATAAGTAGATAGCTGCAACCTTTCTAAGTGGAAAAAAAATCGATTACGAGTTGAACTTTACTTGAATGAGTTAACTCTTGACGTTGGATTTTTTTTATTGAACAGCGAGGGGAAGAAAAACCAATGATTCCCCTCGAAAAACACCCTTCAGAGATAAATCTGTGCAGTAGAGTTGAAGATGAGGAGAATCCTCTGTAGAGGTGATGGAAGAATGCACCGTGCCTGCAGAGGGTTGCAACCTGTCGAATGGGGCTGGTAAATGGTCGGTGCAGGTGATGGAGGTGTGCACTGCACATTGAATGAGAGACAAATTCGACGTCAGCTTTTTCTTACCCAGACTTGACTCTGGTAAGTCTCTATTGGACAGCTTCTCCTGGTTTAGGTGGGGTTTTTTCCTTGTCATGCTAAGATGCTGTTCTGACCTAACAAATCCTCCGACAGCTGGCAAAGCGCACCTTAGACTTTATTGCCCGTTGAGCCAGATGCTCCATATAGAAATCCTTGTTTGTGGTACCTCACTCAGGTCCTGCAGGGTTCACGTTCAATATCTGGGATGGGATGATGTTCACCCCTTTAATCACGCGAGAGAAATCTGTCATCATTAAAGGGGTGCGATGTTCTTCTCCCGCTGGACCTCATGGTACGATCGCTCATAGCAGCACCGTCATGTCTTTCTCCACCCATCTTGCACAAATGCCGTACGATGTAAGCTGATCACCCGAATGTAACCCGGTGAGCCCGATGCAGACTGTTGTGGTCTCTGAACGGTGTGTTGTGGTGATGGTGAAGGGCGCCATGTGAGGGCGGCTGCCACTGCTTGTTGTGCTGAAACGTGGCTTTGCATCGCTTCGTTAAAACCGTTTGACTCAGTACGAGGGGCGCCTTTGAACCAGAAACCCTTGCTACTTTTGCCAATGAAAAGACGAACTGTTGATTTAAAGACAGTTATGGAGAAGACAATGCTGTCACGCACTCATCACCAGTGATTCAAAGCGTCGTGTGCCGAGACCCCTCCCCTCAGATTAAGGCAATAGTCTATTTACTGCAACTGCCATGTGAACGTCCAAACTGAATTATTTTAATCAAGGTGAGGACTAAATCAACGAGAGCATAAATGTGATCAACCTAGCTAGCATATACATCTATCAGGCGTCCAGGTAGTGTGGCGGTCTATTCTGTTGCCTACCAACACGGGGATCGCCAGTGTGAATCCCCGTGTTGCCTCCGGCTTGGTTGGGCGTCCCTGCAGACACAATTGGCTGTGTCTGCGGGTGGGAAACTGGATGTGGGGATGTGTCCTGGTTGCTACACTAGCGCCTCCTCTGGTCAGTCAGGGCGCCTGTTCGGGGGGGGGGACTGGGGGGAATAGTGTGATCCTTCCACCCAATACGTCTCCCTGGTGAAACTCCTCACTGTCAGGTGAAAAGAAACGGTTGGTGACTCCACATGTACGGGAGGAGACATGTGGTAGTCTGCAGCCCTCCCCGGATCAGCAGAGGGGGTGGAGCAGAGACCGGGACGGCTCAGAAGAGTGGGGTAATTGGCCAAGTACCATTGGGGAGAAAAAGGGGGAAAAAAGAAAATGTGTATCTGTCATTTGGCTTACTGTGGTTTGTACACAGCTTAATTGGTGCTGTTTAGGAATACACCAAGATGTTCCCGGCATCTGACCCAAAAACAAGACACAAAGGACGGCATGGCAAGCGGCAGTAAACACACACGTCTCTGCAGCGGGGCTGATGGGACGTTTATTTACGCCGAATAAAGTGAAGGAGCTTCACATCCTAGGGCTTCTTCACTCATCTAAGTTACCTCGAGGTCACTTAGATGATGAAGAAACGTTTCTGCCAATAAACGCTGTGTCCAGATGAACTGATTCAACCTCCTTTGACTTTCTTACCTGGATTACTGAGCGGCCTTAAGACGTGGCCTTCAGTCTTTGTCTCTGCAATTGTTAGATTCTTTTCCCAAGGGAGGAAACTCATTTCCATGGATGCAAAACACCATAGACAGAAAGTACATCCAGCCATCCATCGTCTAAACCGCTTATCCCAGTTGTGGTCACAAGATGCTGGAGCCTATCCCAGCAGTCATTTGGACAGGCCGCCAGGCCATCACAAGCAACCCCCACCAACACCACCACCAACACCACCACCACCACCACCACCACCACAACCACACACACTCTTAGGGACAAGTTAGTACGGTGAGTCACCTGACCTACATGTCTTTGGACTGTGGGAGGAAACCGGAGGAAACCCACCCAGACACGGGGAGAACATGCAAACTCCACACAGAGGACGACCCGGGATGACCCCCAAGGGTGGACCACCCCGGGGCTCGAACCCAGGACCTTCTTGCTGTGAGGCGACCGCGCGGACCACTGCGCCACCGTGCCGCCTGTAGAAAGCGTATGATACATGGTGCTTGGACAAACACAGGAGGGCAAAACGCACAGATGCACACAACAAAGTAAACCCTGAAACACTCCTATAACGTTCTGAATCACGTAAACCGTCGCTGCACCCACATATTACACAAACCCTGTGACATTCCCCCCCGAGCTGCGTGTTCACCGCCCTCACAGCGCAGGGAACCGTGCGAGGGAGCACATGCGACACCACGGCCAAGCCCTCCCCCGCTTCCCTCCTTTCCCTCCCCCGCTTCCCTCCTTTCCCTCCCCCGCTTCCCTCCTTTCCCTCCCCCCGCTTCCCTC
>NC_079228.1:40278732-40343732 GCF_029633865.1 Lampris incognitus | reverse complement strand
CAGTCTGTAGCTACTGTTCCTGCCGTCTGTAGCTACTGTTCCTCTTGTCTGTAGCTACTGTTCCTCCTGTCTGTAGTGACTGTTCCTGCAGTCTGTAGCTACTGTTCCTGCTGTTTGTAGTGACTGTTCCTGCAGTCTGTAGCTACTGTTCCTGCCGTCTGTAGCTACTGTTCCTGCTGTTTGTAGCTACTGTTCCTGCTGTCTGTAGTGACCGTTCCTGCAGTCTGTAGCTACTGTTCCTGCTGTCTGTAGTGACTGTTCCTGCAGTCTGTAGCTACTGTTCCTGCTGTTTGTAGTGACTGTTCCTGCAGTCTGTAGCTACTGTTCCTGCTGTTTGTAGTGACTGTTCCTGCAGTCTGTAGCTACTGTTCCTGCCGTCTGTAGCTACTGTTCCTGCTGTCTGTAGCTACTGTTCCTGTAGTCTGTAGCTACTGTTTCTGCTGTCTGTAGCTACTGTTCCTGCTGTCTGTAGCTACTGTTCCTGTAGTCTGTAGCTACTGTTCCTGCCGTCTGTAGCTACTGTTCCTGCTGTCTGTAGCTACTGTTCCTGTAGTCTGTAGCTACTGTTTCTGCTGTCTGTAGTGACTGTTCCTGCAGTCTGTAGCTACTGTTCCTGCAGTCTGTAGCTACTGTTCCTGCTGTTTGTAGCGACTGTTCCTGCAGTCTGTAGCTACCGCTCCTGCTGTCTGTAGCTACTGTTCCTCTTGTCTGTAGCTACTGTTCTTGCAGTTTGTAGTGACTGTTCCTGCAGTCTGTAGCGACTGTTCCTGCTGTCTGTAGCGACTGTTCCTGCAGTCTGTAGCTACCGTTCCTGCTGTCTGTAGCGACTGTTCCTGCTGTCTGTAGCGACTGTTCCTGCCGTCTGTAGCAACTGTTCTTGCCGTGTGTAGCGACTGTTCCTGCTGTCTGTAAGTTGGTTTACATTATTAAAACATTGTTCTAGCCCAGTCTGTCCCTGAGTCGTGCATTTGGGTCCTCAGCACAGTTCATCATCCACCGACACCATGTTTTATTTTCACTTTTTGTTTTACAGTGACTATTTCTGTGTCTATATTAATTGTTGCCATTGTGTGGTGTGTTGTGCTGCAGGAGTGGAAGTGGTGGACTTCCTGTCAGGCTAACAAAAGAGAAAACACAAAGCAGATGTTTAGATGCGGTATGCAGGCAGGCTATCGATGAGTCAGTGATTTGTATGTTAATCTGCAGGCAGCGGCCCCTACTAGTGTGTTTGTCATGGTCAGCACCGCCTCTGTGTACACACACACACACACACACACACAGGCAAATGCCACGAGCCTCTAAATGTCAATTAACTGGGATTTCAGCTCTCCGGTGAATTGCGAGGGAGGGGGAGCGCAGGCATCCATTTAACCGCCAACACCCCCTTTTTCTTTTTCTTTTCTATTTACATTAGAGGGACTGGGCTTTATTCACAGTGATGAGTGCAGCAGTAGGACAGTTATCAATCACCATACCACCCACATTACAAGCCACGTGTGTGTGTATGTATATATAGTATGTACATATATATATATATATATATATATATATATATATATATATATAAAACCCTACAGTGATCAAAAAAGAGTAAAAAGACACTAACTGCTTGGTGCTGGTGCTCTTGTCTGTCTTTGGTCTTTTTTTCCCCTATTTTCTAAAGTTTTCATTACTTTTCCCCTAATAGAATTATTTAAGCACTGGTTGACCACGTCATCATTTCTTCTTCTTCTTAGAAGGTTAATTTTGTTTTCATAGTTTTTGCCATCATGTACATTGGTTATGTCATTTTACTCATCGGCTGTGTGTGTTTGTGTGTGTGTGTGCGGGCCCTGTGATGGCCTGGCGGCCTGTCCAGGCTGTCTCCCCGCCTGCCGTCCAATGACTGCTGGGATAGGCTCCAGCATCCTCATGACCTGAGAGCAGGATAAGCGGTTTGGATAATGGATGGATGGATGAATGGATGGACAGGGGACCACCGCTGGACTCAGCTTTACAGCGGTGTCTTATGGGACAAGTGAACAGGAGTCTTAAACGTGCCCCTTAAACAACAACCCCCGAGTGTGTCAGTCAGCCTGTGTCCATGACTGTCCAGCATCTATGACTTGTCTGTGGTGCTGGCCGGCTAGTTTATGGATGGTTACTACTACCTATGGTAAGTATAGGCTGCTGCCTCCTGCAGGGTGAGCCAGGAAGTAGATCAGCCATGTTGTCCCCCACTGATCATGGGACATTTGGGTAGACTTTCATTTTCATTTTCACTTCCAAGGGTTTAGATAAATGGGTTGAATTGGACTTGTTGAAACATATGTGATGCTCGTGTTCTGTGGCACCATTAAGACATGGTTGTAAAGCTGAGTCCACCAGTGCCCCAATGTCCTAAATCTCCAAAATGAAGCCGGTGAGTAAAGTGGTATCATAATTGATACGCATAATGGAAAAAAAACACAACAATGAGACACACGTTCTTAATCCTGCAACACGGATGGAACTTGTTCGTTGCAGAAGACGTTTTAGCTGCTTACTTTAGGAATGGGAAAGTACATTTAGGAAAAAGAAATGAGTTGTGAATCTCCATTTCCCCTCTTTCTTCCCTCTCGCCTCTTTCTTCTCTCTCTCTCTTCTTGTCTCTAGCAGTCAGCTCAGTCTCCACAGAGTCGACTGAAGCTGGTTTTCTGAGGGTATGAATCATTTCTGATGGCCACAAACAGACATGATCTCATGCTCGCTCTCTCACTCTCTCTCTCTCTCTCTCTCTCTCTCTCTCTCTGTTTTTAATGTTTTGAGTTTTTGTTAAATGATTGTTTTTTGGGATTGTTATAAGATGCTTATTGAGTGTTTGTACTTTGACAAGTATTGTTTATGTTTCGAAAGATTTCAAGTCTGTTTTTTGTTAAATTTTTTGTTAAATAAAGACTTGCTTTAAAATTCCATTCTCTCTCTCTATCTCTCTCATTCCTCTGACTTTAATTTGAGCCATTCTTCCTCTTCCTTCCCCCATATCTTTTTCATCATTAATCCAGCTTTTAGTCTGCCGATCTCTTTTTTCTCGTCGTACTCTCATCGTACCCCTTTACTCTGTCCTGGTCATGCTTCTACAGCTCTCTCTCTGATACTCTCTCTATCTCTCTCTCTTTTTCTCTCTCTCTGATTCTCAGATACTCTCGCTCTGTCTCTGATTCTCTCTCTGATAATCTCTGATTCTCAGTTCATAGGGCTTTATGGGCTCTGTCTCTCTCTCTCTCCCTCCCTCTCAATTCAAAGGGCTTCATGGGCTCTTTCTCTCTCAGATTCTCTGATTCTCTCTGATACTCTCTATCGCTCTCTCTCCCTCTGATTCTCTCTCTCTCAATTCAAAGGGCTTTATGGGCTCTCTCTCGCTTTCTGTCTCTCTGATTCCCTCTGACCCCCCCCATTCAAGATGGCCGCCAAACGAACCACATGGGCCATTAGTTGACCTTGGCAACATGAAAAATTCTTTACTGAGAAAACAGATTACAAAATATTTTTTTTTAAAAAGATGCCACAAAAAAAAAGCCATGTGGGTACGTGGGAAACGTTTCTGCTGCTCGGCTACAGGATAAGCGTTTTGGGTAACGGATGGATGGATGTCAGTTTAACAAACCAAAAAAAGATGCCCACTAGAGAGCGCATGCGTGCTCTGATTAAGCGAGAGACGACGGCTTCTTGTGCAGAGCTATCAGTGGAAAAGCTTGGTGAGAAATGTTTAAAAAATAGTTACAAAACATGAACATTTTCGGTTAATGTGTATCAATCCTTGCTAACAAGGTACTCTGCTGTTAGCGACCAGGTTATTGACTACAGGAGTCAGTTTTATTACTTCCGTTTTTCCACTTTTCTACCGGGAAATCTGGTAGGTCAATATGAAGCGCACGTTCGCTAGCTAAAGCTACGGGGTTGCTCCTACAGCGACGGCGTTGCTAGCTAAAACTGCGGGGTTGCTAGCTACAGCGACGGGGTTGCCAGCTAAAGCTACGGGGTTACTAGCTACAGCTATGGGGTTACTAGCTACAGCGACGTGGTTACTAGCTACAGCTACGGGGTTGCTAGCTACAGCTACGGGGTTGCTAGCTAAAGCTACGGGGTTGCTAGCTACAGCGACGTGGTTACTAGCTACAGCTACGGGGTTGCTAGCTAAACCTACGGGGTTGCTAGCTAAAGCTATGGGGTTGCTAGCTACAGCGACGGGGTTGCCAGCTAAAGCTACGGGGTTACTAGCTACAGCTATGGGGTTACTAGCTACAGCGACGTGGTTACTAGCTACAGCTACGGGGTTGCTAGCTACAGCTACGGGGTTGCTAGCTAAAGCTACGGGGTTGCTAGCTACAGCGACGTGGTTGCTAGCTAAAGAGACGTGGTTGCTGGCTAAAGAGACAGGGTTGCTAGCTACAGCGACGTGGTTGCTAGCTAAAGAGACGGGGTTGCTAGCTAAAGAGACGGGGTTGCTAGCTAAAGAGACGGGGTTGCTAGCTACAGCCTGTAGTGACTGCCAGCTTGAAAAACGAGGGCGTTTTACCGTAAATTCTGTTGCTGGAATCAGACGCTGTAACAAAACCCGGGCGGGGTACTACGGAAGTATTTGTGCAAGGTTTTGAGCGTTACAGTGTGAGCTAACGAACTCACGTTTTCATACGTTGTATAGCAAGCTAAAATTACATTTAATGTTAATTAAGGGTAAATATTTAAATTTTTTCACAATAATAATATCCAGTTCATAAGTATGGACAAAATAAACTTTCTGAAAGAAATAAGAAAATGTGGAAAATGCTTAAAGGTGTAATATGTCGTCCTGTAATACGTGCTGTAAAATTATGTAGTACATAATTCATGGTTTTATGCTCCTGTGTTAAATAAGAAGTAGAAATCAGTGAGGTCTCATGTTAAGATACTATAAGAAAGTGAATGTTTTCAGCAGTACGTGTGCAGAGTGTTTTAGCTGAAGCTGGCCTTTGCTCGATGGCGAGCCGGCCCAGCGAGCCGGCCCAGCGAGCCGGCCCAGCAAGCCGGCCCAGTGAGCCGGCCCAGCAAGCCGGCCCAGTGAGCCAGCCCAGCGAGCAGCTCCAAGCTGGGAACGTTTGGGACCAGTGTGGCCAACTGGTTTGGATTCCTTTCTTCAGAGCCTCTCTCTTTCTCTCTCTCTCTTTCTCTCTGTCCTTTCAGTCTCTCATTCGTTCATTCTTTCTACATTCGTCTGTCTCCCTCCTCTCCTTTCTCTCTCTTTTACTCTTTTTCCTATTCTGTCTTTTTGGCCATTCCCTAAGTGCCACCCTTATGAATCAGTCTCTCTCTCTTAGTCAGTGCTTTACTGACTGCCCCCTCTCTATTTTCAAACCCTCCTCTGAAATTTCAGTGTTTTCTTTCTGTTTGCTCGCTTACATATTTCTTTCATTTTTTTACCTATTCTCTCATCCTGATCTCTGTTTCCTGCATTTTTTATTTTGATGTTTTTCAGCCCATCTCACATCTCTCTCTTCCTCTCTATCATTGTTTCTCTCTTCCTCTCTGTCATTGTTTGCAGTGTGGCAGATATTTCAGTGACCAATATATGAATGACCCAGAACCAGCAGGATCTTCTTCGGAAATCTTTGCGTGTGTGTGTGTGTGTGTGTGTGTGTGTGTGTGTGTGTGTGTGTGTGTGTGTGTGTGTGTGTGTGTGTGTGTGTGTGTGTGTGTGTGTGTGTGTGTGCGCGCGCGTTCATGAGTGAGCTAGTATGCACACGCAGAAGCAGGAAAAACATTGAGGAAGGAGGAGAGCAAAAAGCGAGAGCAAGAAAGAGAACAAGAGAGAGACAGGAACTCCGGTACATTATCACTATTCTTGTCAATTCTTGCCTTGGAAAAACTAGTTCGACAGCCAGTTGTGTGTGTGTGTGTGTGTGTGTGTGTGTGTGTGTGTGTGTGTGTGTGTGTGTGTGTGTGTGTGTGTGTGTGTGTGTGTGTGTGTGTGTGTGTTACAGAAGGGGTGCTTAACTGGTTTGACAGCCCATTGTCTCCCTTAGGGAAAGAACTCGGGTTCAGTGGTTGAGTCAGTCCCATATGCAGTCGCATAAAATGAGTTGCTCTGACACACAGAGACACACACACAGATGTACGCCAACACAAGTACACACCACCTCCAAGATTAACACACACACACACACACACACACACGTCCTTATGAACGCACAGAAAATACACAAGTGTGTATATATATTCACACACACACACAAGGCATGTTGTCCTACACAAGGGCATGCAAGTGCAAACTTAAGAACACACATCTGCATGATGTGGAGATATTGTATTACACAGCATACAGGCATACACAAATGTGAGTTGCACACAGATGTGTAGATGCTCCTCTGACACATATACACATGCATGCTCAGACATGAACACACATTATATATATATATATATATATATATATATAATTCTCCCTTTGTTTCTGTGTGTGTGTGTGTGTGTGTGTGTGTGTATGTGTGTGCGTGCGTGCACGCGCTAAAGGGGAAATGTGCGCAATTATTAACACGCAAAATCCCCACGCAGCACAGCGTCCGTCATCTGGAGGGGGTCTTCCGCGTGATTAGCGGGGGTAATTTGGCGCTGGCCTACTAACCTCAGCGGTGTGACTTGCAGCACGTGCTAATCAATCGCTCACACACGGTGCATCTAATTCACTGGAGCCACCGGGGGCATCAGCTTGCACTGGAGAGAGCACTTAGCCCTTTTCTTGTAAGGGCAAGTGGGAGGGCGGCGCCCCATGAGAGAGTTGTGGTCGTTGATCCAGTGGGTTGACTTGGAAAAGGAAAGAAGGGCGAGTCAGCAGGAAGCAGAAAACACCTGTGTTGGTGCTGATTTGAAGCCAGCGGGGTGGGTGTACGTGGCAGAGGTCTCGAAAAAGCAGGAAATAACAGGACTAGGTCAAAACCTAGTCTATGGCTGGACTGCTTATGGGCCGTGTTGGAACTTGTGGCCCGTTTGTTAGCGGGACAGTCAGTGGTGTCTGTGAATTCCGGGATATTAAATGTTCATCTGCAATTTCCTGTACTGGCCCCAGTAATATTTGTTGTTAAAGTGTGCTGAAGTAGTGCGTCCAGGTAGCGTGGTGGTCTGTTGCCTAGCAACACGAGGATCTGTGGTTTGAATCCCTGTGTTACCTGCGGCTTGGTCGGGCGTCCCTACAGACACAATTGGCTGTGTCGGCGGGTGGGCAGCCGGATGTGGGTGTGTGTCCTGGTCACTGCACTAGCGCCTCCTCTGGTTGGTCAGGGCACCTGTTCGGGGGGGAGGGGGAACTGGGGTGAATAGCGTGATCCTCCCATGTGCTACGTCCCCCTGGTGAAACTCCTCACTGTCAGGTGAAAACAAGCGGCTGGTGACTCCACATGTATGGGAGGAGGCATATGGTAGTCTGCAGCCCTCCCTGGATCAGCAGAGGGGGTGGAGCAGAGACCGGGACGGCTCGGAAGAGTGGGGTAATTGGCCAAACCAATTGGGGAGAAAAGGGGGAGGGGACAAAAAAACCTGTACCGAAGTAGCATAAAGGTTATAAATGCAGTTACAAGAACAATATGTTCCAGTCATATCTTGGGATGTTTGATTTGAAAGAGAACTTAATTTAATTGTAATTATAACAACTCTAGTTATCTGTTATC
Organism: Lampris incognitus; assembly: GCF_029633865.1. NCBI lineage: Eukaryota > Metazoa > Chordata > Actinopteri > Lampriformes > Lampridae > Lampris > Lampris incognitus. Next base: position 40,336,074 of record NC_079228.1, on the reverse strand, counting down.
TCCCTCTCCTCTTTCATTTGTTTCTGTCTGTGGATGTCTCGTTTTTATAAGACTCGCTCTGTACTGACAGGCGACTTTGATTGCACCATGAATTGTGACTTCACAAGGGAGGGGTTGTGGCCTCTGATTGCACCATGAATTGCGCATCACTTGCAATCGTCTCAAGGTCCGATTCACTAAAGACATTGTGCTGATGATATTACAGTATGGCGGCACCGTGGCGCAGTGGTTAGCGCGGTCGCCTCACAGCAAGAAGATCCTGGGTTCGAGCCCCGGGGTAGTCCAACCTTGGGGGTGGTCCCGGGTGGTCCTCTGTGTGTAGTTTGCATGTTCTCCCCGTGTCTGTGTGGGTTTCCTCCGGGGGTCCGGTTTCCTCCCACAGTCCAAAGACATGTAGGTCAGGTGAATCAGCAATTGTCCCTAGGTGTGAATGTGTGTGTGTGTGTGTGTGTGTGTGTGTGTGTGTGTGTGTGTGTGTGTGTCGGCCCTGTGATGGCCTGGCGGCCTGTCCAGGGTGTCTCCTTGCCTGCCGCCCAATGACTGCTGGGATAGGCTCCAGCATACCTGCAACCCTGAGAGCAGCATCCATGCGGTTTGGATTATGGATGGATGGAGATTACAGCACAAACACACCTGCAGAGTTTTGCAGCCGAGTGCAGTGTGTCCTTGTTTTGTGTGTGATTGCAGTCATCCATGTGGCGAAGTATAAATGGTGGCCTTGCACCAAGAACACAGTAGGCAGGCTCAACGTCCTGCTTGACGTCATCAAGTGTAGTAAGACCTGTTTGACCCGGCAACCTGAATCTGATCATGACTTCGGGTTCAGTTAAATCAAAAAGTGATGTTCCCCTCTGAAATATCCGCTCACGAGCACGCCCGGCGTGACGACGGCTACGCCGGGCGTGACGATGGCTACGCCCGGCGTGACGATGGCTACGCCCAGCTGCAGTCACTGCTGCCCTGAGCACTGGAGAGTCCGGGTGTCACTCACCACCAGGTCTCTGAAGACGCCGGGGATTTTCATTATGTCTGACTATTAGCGCTGCTGTTTATGAAGTGGACTTTTTTGCAGTGAGCCATTTGCATAGAAAGGGACCAATTTCACACTAAATGTATGCATAGTGTATGAATATGCATCCTAATGTAAATATCTTCACATGGCACCAGAGCACAGACACACTATTTGCTTGGCAGTGCAGTTAGGGGTGCATTTCACCCTTCGCGGGTGCTTGGAGAATTACACGGTTTCTTTTTGTCTTATTTGTGCAGGTTCAGCGGCCACAAAAGCCGCACAATCTTTTTGTGAGGTGGCCAGTGAGTGTTTTGTCAGAGTGATTGTTATTGGGGTGCTTCAACTGTGTGCTGTCCCTCATGCTTCTCAGCGCTCACCTGACCAATCGTGTAACTTCAGTGACATTGTTGGTCGCCTGATCCAGCGGCCCAGTCGTGTCAAACATGATCACTCAGTCAGTCAGTCACTCAACCAGTCAGTCAGTCAGCCAGTCAGTGATATTCACGTTTGTAGGGGTAGCCCTCTGGTCCAATCCAGCCAAAAACATTGAAACACAATGAGGGTTCATCATATTGTTTGTTGAAGTTTATTTATAACACACATTTTACACACAAAGACAGACATAAAAGGAATAAAAATGGGGTGGCATGGTGGTCTCTTAAGTTGCCTACCAACACAGTGATCATTGGTTCGAATCCCCGTGTTAGCGCCTCCTCTGGTTGGTTGGTGCACCTGTTCAAGCAGGGAGGGGGAACACCGTGATCCTCTCATTGTATCTGGTCAATTACCCCACTCTTCCGAGCCTACCCTGTCTCTGCTGCCCCCCCTCTGCTGATCCGGGGAGGGCTGCAGACTACCACATGCCTCCTCCCATACATGTGGAGTCACCAGCTGCTTCTTTTCACCTGACAGTGAGGCGTTTCACCAGGGGGGACATAGCACATGGGAGGATCACGCTGTTCCCCCCAGTTCCCCCTCCCCCCTGAACAGGCGCCCCGACTGACCTGAGGAGTGCCTAGTGCAGCAACCAGGACACACACCCACATCCGACTTCCCACCCACAGACACGGCCAATTGTCTGTTGGTAGGCGATGGAATAGACCACCAATAGACACCTGACAGTGAACTTTTTGAAAATGATCAGAAAATGCTGGTGTCCACAGAAAACGTTCTAGCTGTTTCCACCAGGTTAGTTCCTCCTGGTTAGTTTGGAGCTGGTGTGAGCCACTGGTCTTGGCTGTTTTGTCAATGTGGATGATATACATGTTTTTCTCCAGTTCTCTCTTCTTCTTCCCCTCCCCCCCTTCCAGTTATTCACCCTCTGAAGCTGTTGCAGCCATTCTGCCTGTCGCTCTTGGTCCCGCTCTCTGTCTCTTGTGGTTATGAGGATTACACGGCCATTAAAATGTATGAGTTCCTTAAACTGAGTGTTGTAATGTATTTGTAAAGCAGCGTCATTTGTTTGCTATTGATTTGCTGAGCCGAGTCTTCCTGGCACAAGGCCTCGCCTCCCTCCGTCTGCTGGGAACCGCTCCATTAGTGTGCATGAAACAAATCAGACAACAAGGGAATGAGGTCACAACCCTGCAGCGCACACCACTTTTAATAGATCTGCTGTTCACATTAAGAGCCCAAATCTTTTTTAATTTAGTGAATTAACTTCTCGCTAACCTGCCAGCTGGATTTAATGCATTTCTTCCTCTGACACCGAAACGGCACAACTTTACAAAGCAATCTTACGAAATGTAAAAACTGACGTAAGTAAAAGCCAACAAAGTAATGTGCCATCTCATATATTTATACTACGTTGGCAAAATTCAGAAGTGCAGCATAAGTACTCATCCATTATTGAATACCAGCAATAAAATGTTGAACAACATGTCCCTTATGTTACAATGGTATAGTTTTAGGCATATTTTAAACTATTCTACAGTAGAAAGTCTAATAAATTTGGGGAACTGAAAATGTACTTATTAGTATCCTATTACATTACTGTTTGGGATTACATTGGCCCCACCGTTTATTGCTGGACACTAAGGACGACACTGTGATGATAATCATAGGGATTTTTACATGATGTAGGCTCCGGCACCCCGTGACCCCGAGGGCAGGACGAGCGGTTTGGATAATGGATGGATGGATGCTATCAAACCAAGACGAGTTTTCAAATAACTCCCTCAAATATTTCGGACCTCATTTTGTGAACATTTTTAGTCAATGTGTTTTTGTTATGAGCAGCATGGTGGCACAGTGGTTAGCACAGTCGCCTCACAGCAAGAGGGTCCTGGGTTTGAGCCCCGGGGTAGTCCAACCATGGGGGTCGTCCCAGGTGGTCCTCTGTGTGGAGTTTGCATGTTCTCCTCGTGTCTGGTGGGTTTCCTTCGGGGGCTTCGGTTTCCTCCCACAGTCCAAACACATGTAGGTCAGGTGACTCACCGTACTAACTTGTCCTTAGGTGTGAATGTGTGTGTGTGTGTGTGTGTGTGTGTGTGTGTGTGTGTGTGTGTGTGTGTGTGTGTGTGTGTGTGTGTGTGTGTGTGTGTGTGCCCTGTGTCTGGTGGCCTGTCCAGGGTGTCTCCCCGCCTGCCACCCAGTGACTGCTGGGATAGGCTCCAGCATCCCCGCGACCCTGAGAGCAGGATAAGCGGTTTGGAAAATGGATGGATATATATAATATAGCTTTATAATGTATCTTTATAATGCATACATACACATATACACAGACTATAGAAATATAGGCTATAGATAGACCAACCCTGTCTCTGTTTCTGGCCTCCCTCTCCTCTCTCTTTCATTGTTTCCATCTGTCGCTCAATGACCCCCCTTTCTAGCTGTCTGACCCTCACGTGTCACTCCTCCGACTCTTCTCTCATCTTCTCTTTTCTTCTCAAGAGTGTCGCATCAAACTCAAAAACAAAGGGGGGCCCCATTACAAAAGCAGCTGAGTGTGACAGTACAAAACCAGACCTTGCACATCCACACACACTCCACTCTGTAATTAACCGCATACTTTGTGTGTGTGTTCAGGTGTTGGCGGGGCCCAGAGGGTCCGGGTTGAGGAGGAGTTGGAGGCATATCCCACGGAGTCGGTTGATCTACGGTGCCAGTTCATCGACGGGGGAGGCCTCACCAAACTCACCCAGGTAGGTGGATGAAAGCTAGACGGTTTCTCTTCATTCCCTCTGTTCTCTGCACTCCACATCACGCAGCTCGCCGCCGTGGCCCCAGTCCCCCGTTTCCCTCTTCAAAAGCCACCTGTTCATACTAAACTATGAGTAAAGTGGGTTTTCATCTCAAGCGAAACATGGCGGGAGGACCGGGCTGCTGCCAGCTATCATTCGTCTTATCTGGAATGGAGATGGATCCCCGTTCACCTTTTACGTAGGAAGCATTTAGCTGTCGCGCTCTCACCTCGGTTTATTTTCCACAAAGTGGCTTTCATTGGTTGAAAGTGTTGCCTGTTCAAGGGTGCAGGGTTTTTTTCTTCGACTCTGACAAGGATGGCTGGTATGTTGTGTTAGTTTTACTTCATGTAGTGTTTTAAGTCATCTTACATTTAACAACAAGGGAGCTGATCTGGCAGTTTGCTTATTAAGTTGCTTATTAATTATTCCGTCTCCCCTCCAGACGGCCGTCTGGGAAGGAAAGCCTCACCTTGTCTCCGGTGACAAGCATGTGTTTCACAGTTGTCGTCCATCATATGGTAAATGACCTGCACTTATACGGCACTTTTCTAGTCCACCGACTGACCACTCGGAGTGCTTCTACAACGTGTGTCACATCACACACTGATGGTGGAGGCCGCCATGCAAGGTGCCAGCCTGCCCATTAGCAACAGTTACAGTGTCGCGCTCAAGGACACTTCAGCACGCTCTCTGGAGGAGCCAGGGATCGAACCAGGAACCTGCAGCGTTTTTTTACCGTTGGGAAAAGCTCAGTGTACTCTAGCACTCGAACGACCGGGATTTCACTCCTACCTAAACCGACCAGGGGCCATCAAAATGACCGCCGGTGTGTAAACTCTATATTGTGTCAAGATAAATACCCAGCTGAGACATTAATGCATTACCCATGTTGGTGTGTCTGTTATGAAACTAACTGACACCAAAATTAACATGTTAATAACGATAATACTCTTACTTTTCAAACAATTTAAAATGGCTGCTGTCCACCGCCTGTAAATACTGCGAGGCCTCGGTGGTAGTCATGGTGTGTCTGTAACGTGTTGTATCCAGACATGTTGGACATAATCACACATCAAGTTTAGACTATTTCTCTGCACTGGAGGACGCTAGTGTGTTTCTAGGACAGAGCAATGAACTCCACGAAGGAAATGACACGACCAACACACGTCACAAATACTGACATGACACACACCATCATGCACACATTACACGCCATCATTCTGACCGCTCATGGTCATTGTAGGAAGATCTTATCATGACTGTGTTTCGTGCAATTGGTCTAAAACTCATTTTAATGCAAATATATGCAGGTTTAGCAGAATTCAGGGAGCGGCAGGTCTGTATCTTTTTTCCCCCCCACAAAGTTGTTAAACTTTGAAAATCCAAGCCGGTCATGATGACCGCCTTGGTCGTTCTAACACTGGAGTCAACAGTAACAGGGAGGCAAGAGCGCTAATTCTACTATAAAACTGTAGAAAATCAAACAAAAACTGTAAAAATCTATCAAATTAAACTTCTGAACAATACAAAAAACTAACTTTGATCTTTGTCTGTGGGTAACTGTATCCGCTCGCTCTCTGTCTTTCAGCATCTCTCGCTCAGTTGTTCCTGTCCTCAACAGAAGAATTTGATTTTTTTTTAAAGTTATAGTAAAAGGTGGAAGGGAGCTGTCAGGGGTTGTGACTCGTATGGCATCAAATAGCCAAGCCTATGACAGCCCATGGCTGTAATAACACAGTTACAACCACAGAAGCAGCGCTGAGCTGAAATTCACTGCTTTGTGTATAGATGGTATAGATTGCACTAAAATGTCAGGATATCACCCGGGTCGATGTCTGTGACCAGGGCGTGTCCAAGTACGTCAGTATTCGTTTTAGTGTTGTGTAGACCTTTAACATTAGGACATATTTTACTCAGCACTTGTCTAAGCGTGCTCCTGCAGTATGAGGTTGAGCCCGTCATCAGTGTAAATCAGAGGTCTTCAATGCTTTTCAGGCCAAGGACCCCTCGGCTGATAGAGACATGGCGGAGGGACCCCCCGTTTTCCCTTAAATCTTTGCAACACTAATGCTAATATGGGTAATGCTGGTGTAGCTTCAACAGTTTTTACCTTTGCCTAATTGTCCCCAATACAACTCATATTTGTGTAGAAATCCCACCTTCTGGGCATCTGGGTTGCATGGCAGTCTATTCCATTCCCTACCAACATGGGGATCGCCTGTTCGAATCCCTGTGTTACCTCTGGCTTGGTCGGGTGTCCCTAAAGACACAATTGGCCGTGTCTGCGGGTGGAAAGCCGGATGTGTGTATGTGTCCTGGTTGCTGCACTAGCACCTCCTCTGGTTGGTTTAGGCACCTGCTCGGGGTGGGAGGGGGAACTGGGGGAGTAGCATGCTCCTCCCACTTGCTACATCCCCCTGGTGAAACTCCTCACTGTCAGGTGAAAAGAAGCGGCTGGTGACTCCAAATGTATCGCAGGAGGCATGTCTGCAGCCCTCCCCGGATTGGCAGAAGGGGCGGAGCAGCGACCTGGACGGCTCGGAAGAGAGGGGGTAATTGGCCGAAAAAAGGGGGGGGGTAGAAATCCCATATCTTTTGGTTTATTTTGTATAAGTGTGATTTGTCAGAGATAGTATGCATTGATAGACATTACTCTCATTGTACCAGACTTAACCCAAATCAGCAACAGTAGTCTGCAATAAAGAGCATACAAGAAGGAAAAAGACATTTTATAAAATCTCCCTCTCACCCTTTTTTCGGGTGGTGTGTGTCTTCCTCAAGCTCGGGTCCTCTACCATAGGCTTGGGAGTTTGAGGGTTGTGTGAAGTATCTTAGCTGTTCCTAGGACCACACTCTTCTGGACAGAGGCCTCAGATGTTGTTCCTGGAATCTGCTGGAGCCACACTCCCAGTTTGGGGGTCACAGCCCCTAGAGCTCCTACTACCACTGGGACTACTGTGGATTTCACCTTCCACATCTGATCTGGTTCTTCCCTCAGCCCTTGGTACTTCTCTAGCTTCTCGTGCTCTTTCTTCCTGATGTTGCCGTCACTCAGGATTGCGACATCGATGACTGCTGCTGTCTTCTGTTCCTTGTCGACCACCACAATGTCTGGTTGGTTAGCCAGCACCTGTTTGTCAGTCTGGAACTTGGAAGTCCCACAGGATCTTAGCTCTGCCATTCTCAACCACCTTTGGCGGTGTCTCCCATTTGGACTTGGGGACTTCCAGTCTGTGTTCAGTATAGATATTCCTGTACACTATCCCAGCCACTTGGTTATGCCTTTCAGTGTACACCTCCCCAGCTAGCATCTTACACCCTGCTACTAAGTGCTGGACTGTCTCAGGAGCCTGCATCTTTGCACCGCCTGCATCTTGGGTCTTGTCTGGTGTGGTAGACCCCTGCCTCAACTGATCTGGTCCTGATTGCCAGTTCTTCTGTGATTATATTCCGCAGGATAATGCACCCTGCCACACTGCACACATTGATGGTTTGAGGAACATGGTGAAGTGTTCAAGGTGTTGCCCTGGCCTTCAAATTCTCCGGATCTCAATCCCATTGAGCATCTGTTGGATGTGCTGGACCAACAAGTCTGTGCCACGGCAGCTCCACCTCACAACATATAGGACTTGAAGGATCTGCTGCTAATGTTTTTGATACCAGATACCACAGGAAACCCTCAGGGGTCTTGTAGAGTCCATGCCTCGGTGTGTCGGCGCTGTTTTGGCAGCACATGGAGGAACAACAGCATATTAGGCGGGTGGTCCTTATGTTTTGGCTCATCAGTGTGTATGTGTGTGTGTGTGTTTGTGCGTATGTGTGTGTGTGTGCGCAGACATGCCGCAGACTACACATAGTAAACATGAGATTGCAGAAGCTAATAGAGAGCATATAGTACATGACATTAGGAAGCCTGGCATTAGCAGCAGGTGACCATCACAGCAGAAACATGGACGAGAAAGAGATCAGTGGTGAAGAAAGCCATGGAACAACAGTAGAAAGTTTAAAAAACCACGCTGAACAAAACACAGACACTGATTAGTAAGACATGAACAGAAGCAATTAGTCGATGCACAGGCAATTAGTAAAAGCAATTTGTGAATGATTATCTTCCTGATTAAGTTCCAGATGGTTTGCGTTTGCCACACTCTGTGAATGTGCGTTGTGTTATGACTGTTGAGTTGAAAGCCAATTAGTTACTGCACGAGTGAAAACCGCCTCTGACAACACCTGAATTGTGTTTTTGACAATTGGGCCGTCCGGTGATGATCTACATCTGGGTCTCATTCTTTGACCGACCCTCCCGCCACATACAGTTGAGATACGTGTTTTCCAAACACCATGTCTCAGTTTCTTTCAAACCCCGAAACACGCTGCCCCGGCACAAACAGAGCAAGAGGATAATAATAAATCAATCTTATATAGCGCTTTTCTAGTACTCAAAGTGGCTTTACAATAAATGGAGTGAAACTAGACGACACATGAACATAACACAGACATACAGGGGTGGATGGGAAGGGGGGCTACGAGAGGGAGAAGCGGCAGCATCAGACGACACCAGCAGTACTCTCCCAAGTGGACAGATATAAAGGGAAAGAAAAACAAACATCATAAATCACATAAATCACAGATGCAGGTCAAGCGCTCAGTCCCCAGCCTGCTCCAGACCAGGGGTGTATGAGCGGAAGGGGGGGGGCATGAGAAGGCAATGGAGGAAAGGTGTGTCTTGAGACGGGATTGGAAGAGTGGGAGGGATTCTGAGTCTCTTAATGATTTGGGGAGGTGAGCTCCAGAGCCTGGGATCTGCTCTGGAGAAGGATCGGTCACCAAAGCCGCAGAGGTTGGACCTGGGGGTAGAGAGAAGGGAGGCTGAGGTGGATCTGAGGGACCCAGAGGGTTGGTAGGGGAGAGGAGATCGTTGAGGTATGGGGGAGCCAGTTTGTGAAGGGCTTTATAAGTAAGAATATAGTGTAGCTGTTAAGTGCCAGGAGGATCGCCGTGACTTGTACATCGGGGAAACTAAACAGATGCTGGCTAAGAGGGTGGTACAAGACAGGAGAGCTAACATGTCAGGCCAGGACTCCACAGTCTACACCATCTACAGACCAGGACTCCACAGTCTACACCATGTACAGGCCAGGACTCCACAGTCTACACCATCTACAGGCCAGGACTCCACATTCTACACCATCTACAGGCCAGGACTCCACAGTCTACACCATCTACAGACCAGGACTCCACAGTCTACACCATGTACAGGCCAGGACTCCACAGTCTACACCATCTACAGGCCAGGACTCCACATTCTACTCCATCTACAGGCTAGGACTCCACAGTCTACACCATCTACAGGCCAGGACTCCACAGTCTACACCATCTACAGGCCAGGATTCCACAGTCTACACCATCTACAGGCCAGGACTCCACAGTCTACACCATCTTCATCTGATGATGAAATATCCATCCATCATCCAAATCACTTGTCCTGCTGTTAGGGTTGCGGGGATGCTGGAGCCTATCCCAGCAGTCGTTGGGTGGCAGGCAGGGAGACACCCTGGACAAGCCGCCAGGCCATCACAGGGCTGACACACACACATTGACCACTAGGGACAATGTAGTACGGCTGATTCACCTGACCTATATGTCTTTGGACTGTGGGAGGAAAGCGGAGGAAACCCACGCAGACACGGGGAGAATGTGCAAACTGCACACAGAGGGCGACCCCAAGGTTGGACTTCCCCGGGGCTCTGTCAATAAACGTTGTGTCCAGATGAACTTATTCAACTTCCTGTGATTTCCTTACCTGGATTATTGAGCAGCATCAAGACCACCAGTACAATTTGTTTGTCAAGTCAGTGTGACCTGAGTCTGATGTGTACCCATGTGTGAGCTGCAGAAATAGTCAATAGTCAATTTGTCTGGATTTTACAACTAAAATGCTAAATGACTTCGATTGCTGCCCACCATCTATAGTTTTATCTTAAAGGTGCTGGTTGCAAGTCTGTTTAAATCCTGACCGTTGTCTGTGTGGGACCCGCAGTGATGTTGAGCGTATTCGGCACATTAATGGACACCGGACCGCCTCATTCTCATGTAGCATGTTTATTTTGTTCATAGTCTGATAAATACTCATAAGTAATATATCAGTAAGTTAATTATGGTTCCAGTGAGTAGAACTCACGTAGACACTTGGGGCAGCTTAGGGTTCCTTGGGGTGAGGCGCAGGAGGGTGTGTCCAGAAAGTAGATGGAGAAAGTCAGGAGTGCAGCCATGTTAGCTGATGTGCTTGTGTCTCTGTATTTCCAGAAAGAGAAATAAAAGATGATTTTCAACTTACACACACCTGGAAGTCCCTTACGTGTGTCCGAGGGTGCAGCATCCGTAAGTGGGGTGAATAACAACAGCAAAGCGAAGCAAGGGAAATGCAAATAACAAGGTGCACCTTCACCAACCTGATGGGGTGGGTTCATATGTAGCGACCGTATCGTAGACTTGGGGTGAGCGGAAATATCCCCCACATCACCATCTAAAATCTATGGAGAACAAGGAAGTGTGGCGTGCTCTTTGTGTGAACAGGCGGGTCGCCATAATCCACCGCGGCACCGCCAGATGTGATGGAAGCTGAATTAACTTGCAGCACCCGTCCCGTGTCCTCTGGGGTCTCTCCTCATCGCGGAGTACACAGCTGTTAAACGTGTATCGATGAACTCAAGTCCCTCTCTTTCCTGGTCGGTTAGCGGTTTATATTTGACGCTTATGGTCTGACGAAGCCGTCGTTTTGCCGGTGCAGCGACACACTGCCACTGCAGCCGTGTTTTATGCAGTGATGGCAGGTATCAGTACCCTATGCAAACTGTAAAATGTAAGAGGAGAGGAAAAAAAGAAGTTGGGGGGGTGTAATGAGGCTGTTTTATGTGATGCTCCAGAAAATGCCAGACGGGTCCTTGAGAGCTGGTTTTGGGAGTCTGAGAGGCCTTTAATTTCATCCAGCAATAGATTCCCGGCTCTTTACTCAGGAGACTTAAATTGATTTTGACATTTTGTCACCCCGACGGGTATTATTTCAGCTTTTCACTGCAGTCAAAAGAAAGCCAAAGCAGAATAATAAATCACAAAATACCAGAGCAGTAGGAGCCCAAATGTTTGCACTGTGACAAACAAAATTGTTGTGTGTAATTGCATTGTGGGAGCGGACAGTGTGTGATGGTTTAATGTTGTGAGTTTGTTGGCGTGTGCCACTTCCAGATGACCACTGTGGCATCAGTGTTTTTCTTTCTTAATCTTAATTAAACAAATCCAGTTCAGACCAGTTCCATGTGGGGATTGGTTAAAGACGTAGGGAGGGGGTGTCTGGGTAGTGTGGTGGTCTGTTCCGTTGCCTACCAACACAGGGATCGTCGGTTCGAACCCCCGTGTTACCTCCGGCTTGGTTGGGCGTCCCTACAGACACAATTGGCTGTGTCTGCGGGTGGGAAGCCGAATGTGGGGATGTGTCCTGGTCGCTACACTAGCGCCTCCTCTGGTCAGCTGGGGCGCCTGTTCAGGGGGGAGGGGGAACTGGGGGAAACTGTCGATCCTCTCATGTGCTACGTCCCCCTGGTGAAACTCCTCACTGTCAGGTGAAAAGAAGCAGCTGGCGACTTCACATGTATGGGAGGAGGCATGTGGTAGTCTGCAGCCCTCCCTGGATCAGCACAGGGGGTGGAGCAGCGACCGGGATGGTTCAGATGTATGGGAGGAGACGTGGTAGTCTGCAGCCCTCCCTGGATCAGCAGAGGGGGCGGAGCAGAGACCGGGACGGTTCAGATGTATGGGAGGAGGCATGTGGTAGTCTGCAGCCCTCCCTGGATCAGCAGAGGGGGTGGAGCAGAGACCGGGACGGTTCAGATGTGTGGGAGGAGGCATGTGGTAGTCTGCAGCCCTCCCTGGATCAGCACAGGGGGTGGAGCAGAGACCGGGACGGTTCAGATGTATGGGAGGAGGCATGTGGTAGTCTGCAGCCCTCCCTGGATCAGCAGAGGAGGTGGAGCAGCGACCGGGACGGTTCAGATGTGTGGGAGGAGACATGTGGTAGTCTGCAGCCCTCCCTGGATCAGCACAGGGGGTGGAGCAGAGACCGGGACGGTTCAGATGTATGGGAGGAGACGTGGTAGTCTGCAGCCCTCCCTGGATCAGCACAGGAGGTGGAGCAGCGACCGGGACGGTTCAGATGTATGGGAGGAGACGTGGTAGTCTGCAGCCCTCCCTGGATCAGCACAGGGGGTGGAGCAGCGACCGGGACGGTTCAGATGTGTGGGAGGAGACATGTGGTAGTCTGCAGCCCTCCCTGGATCAGCACAGGGGGTGGAGCAGAGACCGGGACGGTTCAGATGTATGGGAGGAGGCATGTGGTAGTCTGCAGCCCTCCCTGGATCAGCACAGGGGGTGGAGCAGAGACCGGGACGGTTCAGATGTATGGGAGGAGACGTGGTAGTCTGCAGCCCTCCCTGGATCAGCACAGGGGGTGGAGCAGAGACCGGGACGGTTCAGATGTATGGGAGGAGACGTGGTAGTCTGCAGCCCTCCCTGGATCAGCACAGGGGGTGGAGCAGCGACCGGGACGGCTCAGAAGGGTGGGGTAATTGGTCGGATATAAAGAGAGAAAAGGGGGAAAAAACATAGGGAGTTGATCTGCCCAGTATACCTCCAGTATAACCATAGCGCCATGTAGGCAGCAGCTGCAGTGTTGTAAGTGAGGGTGGGGTCGATGTAGTTCTGTTGATTTGCACAGTGAGATGTGCATAAAAAGGTGGAAATCAAAAGGCAAAAAAGTCAAGGTAACAACAAAACACACTGAATAAATGGAAATGAAGTCTCTCTCTCTCTCTCTCTCTCTCTCTCTCTCTCTCTCTCTCTCTCTCTCTCTCTCTCTCTCTCTCTCTCTCTCTCTCTCTCTTGTCTCTCAAATTCAAATGTGCTTTTATTAGCATGACAAATATACATTTGTATTGCAAAGCATTTTCACATAAAGGACAATAAGAGTGCACGAATACACAACACATATACATCAACACATGCAATACAACAACTTACACAGCTACGTCATGACAACAAGATCCTGTGTGAGTGGATGTGTGGGAATTTGTCAGTCTCTGCATGTGTGTGTGTGTGTGTGTGTGTGCGTGCGTGCGTGCGTGTATGTGTGAGTGTTCACATAAAGGACAACACCAGTATACAATACAGAACACATATACATCAACACATGCAATACACATCTTTTTGCCGTCGTCTGTGTGGCCCTGTGAGTGTGTGTGTGTGTGTCTGTGAGTGTGTGTGTGTGTGTGTGTGAATATGTGTGTGTGTGTGTTTGCGTGAGAGTGTGTTCACATAAAGGACAACACCAGTATACAATACAGAACACATATACATCAACACATGCAATACACATCTTTTTGCCATCATCTGTGTGGCCCTGTGAGTGTGTGTGTCTGTGTCTGTGTCTGTGAGTGTGTGTGTGTGTGGGGGGGCTGTCCGTGTGTGTGTGTATGTGTGTGTGTGTGAATGTGTGTGTGTGAGTGAGTGAGTGAGTGTGTGTGTGTGTGTATGTGTGTGAATTTGTGTGTGTGTGTGTGTGTGTGTGTGTGAGAGTGTGTGTATGTGTGTCTGTGTGTGTGTGTGTGTGTGTGTGTGTGTGTGTGTGTGTGTGTGTGTGTGTGTCTCCGAGTGTTGTCCCGGTCCTCCCCGTTGGGAAGGAGTACAGGGTATCACACAATGTCCCTCAGACGGTGGCAGGCTAGAACATACTGTGCAGCCACAGTACAGCTGTCTCTGTGTTCACCTAGAATGTGGGGCAGTTTTCTGGGGTTCAGCAGGGCAGTGAATTTGGGGTGTCACAGTACAGCTGTCTCTGTGTTCACCTAGAATGTGGGGCAGTTTTCTGGGGTTCAGCAGGGCAGTGAATTTGGGGTGTCACAGTACAGCTGTCTCTGTGTTCACCTAGTATGTGGGGCAGTTTTCTGGGGTTCGGCAGGACAGTGAATTTGGGGTGTCACAGTACAGCTGTCTCTGTGTTCACCTAGTGTGTAGGGCAGTTTTCTGGGGTTTGGCAGGGCAGTGAATTTGGGGTGTCACAGTACAGCTGTCTCTGTGTTCACCTGGTATGTGGGGCAGTTTTCTGGGGTTCGGCAGGGCAGTGAATTTGGGGTGTCACAGTACAGCTGTCTCTGTTCACCTAGTATGTGGGGCAGTTTTCTGGGGTTCGGCAGGACAGTGAATTTGGGGTGTCACAGTACAGCTGTCTCTGTTTTCACCTAGTGTGTAGGGCAGTTTTCTGGGGTTCGGCAGGGCAGTGAATTTGGGGTGTCACAGTACAGCTGTTTCTGTGTTCACCTAGTGTGTAGGGCAGTTTTCTGGGGTTCGGCAGGGCAGTGAATTTGGGGTGTCACAGTACAGCTGTCTCTGTGTTCACCTAGTATGTGGGGCAGTTTTCTGGGGTTTGGCAGGGCAGTGAATTTGGGGTGTCACAGTACGGCTGTTTCTGTGTTCACCTAGTGTGTAGGGCAGTTTTCTGGGGTTCAGCAGGGCAGTGAATTTGGGGTGTCACAGTACAGCTGTCTCTGTGTTCACCTAGTATGTGGGGCAGTTTTCTGGGGTTCGGCAGGCCAGTGAATTTGGGGTGTCACAGTACAGCTGTCTCTGTGTTCACCTAGTGTGTAGGGCAGTTTTCTGGGGTTTGGCAGGGCAGTGAATTTGGGGTGTCACAGCACAGCTGTCTCTGTGTTCACCTGGTATGTGGGGCAGTTTTCTGGGGTTCGCCAGGGCAGTGAATTTGGGGTGTCACAGTACAGCTGTCTCTGTGTTCACCTAGTATGTGGGGCAGTTTTCTGGGGTTTGGCAGGGCAGTGAATTTGGGGTGTCACAGTACGGCTGTCTCTGTGTTCACCTAGTGTGTAGGGCAGTTTTCTGGGGTTCGGCAGGCCAGTGAATTTGGGGTGTCACAGTACGGCTGTCTCTGTGTTCACCTAGTATGTGGGGCAGTTTTCTGGGGTTCGGCAGGCCAGTGAATTTGGGGTGTCACAGTACAGCTGTCTCTGTGTTCACCTAGTGTGTAGGGCAGTTTTCTGGGGTTTGGCAGGGCAGTGAATTTGGGGTGTCTCTCCTCAGATTTCTGGAAGTAGTAATGGCGGATTTCCCGGAATGTCTTGCATTCAGCTAAAAAGTGCAGCCCTGTCTCGACAACATTGTCTTCACACTGTTGACAGAACCGTTGGTGATTTGGCATCCGGGTCTTTTTATGTCTGCCTGTTTCTATTGCTAGGTGATGCTCACTGAGTCTGTTTCTATGGCGATGCTCACTGAGTCTGCACTTCATCAGTATGTTTCTCAAATGTGTTTCTTTTATTTGAATGAGGTAATCTGCTAATGTGTCCTCTCTGTCTAGGGCCAAATAGCATTGCATCTTGCTTTGGGGTTTTGTCTTAGATTGCCGATATTCATAATAATTGTCCTTTAGGTTTGAGGGAATTTGTTGAAGCTGAATATGTTGTGTAGTTTGGACCTGGTCTTGTGCCTCTAAAGTGTTAGTATGTGTTAGTGGAACACGGTGGCTAAAGACCAGGTTGGAAGGAGAGTTCTTATCTTTGCTCAACTCTTGGTATTGCAAGGCTTTATAATGGAGAGAGTGTGGGTCGCTGAATGTTAGATGTTTCCAGAATGTGATTGCTCTTTTTTGAATTTCAATCAGAAGAGGATATTGGCCTCGTTCTGCCCTGCATGCATTGTTTGTGGTGTGCTGATGGGCTTTAAGAATGTTTTTACATGTTTCTCTCTCTCTCTCGCTCTTTGTATTTAAATGAGGTATGAATGTGCCCAGTGGAGCTGGTGGTTGTGTAAATTGTGTGTTTGTGTGTAGGGAGGTGAGGCTGCGTGCGGTAGTTGGTGGAGTCTTCGTATTTTTTTTCTTGGTTTGTTGTGTGGCGAGGCATTTTCATGAGGACTTTATGGAAGGTCTCTTTCCTGTCGTTCACCAGGTGTCGTGGATATGGGAGCCCATCGAGGGCCAGAGGGACAACATCGCCGTGTTCCACCCCACCTATGGCCAGAGCTTCCCCAATTTGTCCTTCAGGGACCGGGTCATCTTCATCCAGGGCACGCTGGAGAACCCCTCCATCCGCATCAACGACCTGAGGATGTCCGATGCCGGACGCTACATCTGCGAGTACGCCACCTACCCGTCCGGGAACGAACAGGGCACCACCAACCTGATCATGCTCGGTGAGTAGTGTCGGCTCGTACGCCTGCCTCTTTTAAAAAAAATCTATCTGAAGGCCCCCCTGCGCACACAGTCGGCAATTTTAGGCAAAACTAAGGACTGCCCCAGGTAGATTTTTCAAATCATGGCAAAAACTGTGGTCGGTTGTCTTGAGACATTCATTGTGACGGAGTTGAAGCACAAGTCCAGGTTTTTACTACCGAGGACTCACTTTCATAGTTTTTGCCATTGTGTGTATCAGTTATGATATCATTTTACATGCTGGCTACATTTAGTACATTTTGTACAGGCGACCACCGCTGGATTCAGCTTTACAATGGTGTCTTATGGGACAACTGAACCGGAGTCTTAAACATGTACTTTAAACAACAAACCCCCCTAGTGTCTCTGTCAGACTGTACCATGACTGTCCATTATCTGTGACTTCTCTATGCTTTTTTATTTTTTATTTTTTTTATGGATTTTTCCACTCTTTTTCTCCCCAATTGTACCCGGCCAACTACCCCACTCTTTCAAGCTGTTCCGGTCTCTGCTCCACCCCGTCTGCTGATCCGGGGAGGCTGCAGACTACCACATGCCTCCTCCCATACATGTGGAGTCACCAGCCGCTTCTTTTAACCTGACAGTGAGGAGTTTCACCAGGGGGAGGTAGCACATGGGAGGATCACGCTATTCCCCCCAGCCCCCCCCCTCCCCGAACAGGCACCCTGACCGACCAGAGGAGGCGCTAGTGCAGCGACCAGGACACATACCCACATCTGGCTTCCCACCCACAGACACGGCCAATTGTGTCTGTAGGGACACCTGACCAAACCGGAGGAAATACAGGAATTTGAACTGGCGATCCCCGTGTTGGTATGCAATGAAATGGACCGCCACGCCACCCAGACACGCCTTGACTTCTCTATCATGCTGGTCTAAAATATCTGTGTGCAGACAGTTTGGTGAAAAATGGATGGAGATACTATTGCTGTACTTAAAGCTCATTTTGAAACTTGTCAAACTGTCAAATTGTTGTCCTTTTCTGCAAAGCCAGGAGCAAGTAAAGATCAGGTCTCACTGTATGAGGAGTTTACCTTTTTCCCCATCGTACAATGTGTACCGAGGACTTCCTCTTTTTCTCGCTCTCGCTCTCTCTCTCTCTCTCTGTCTCTCTATCTCGCTTGTCCCCCCCCCCCCGAAAACTTTACCAGAGATAATCTATAGCCTTTTCATTCACTAATTGGATTTGCAAAGTGGCCCTCTCTCTTCACCCCACACTGGAGGGCCAAACTGACGTCAGCCAGACAGGAGGCTTCTCAGAGAAGCCATGTCGTTTGACATGATTATTAGCCTCACCGCAGGACACGGCGACCCCTTAATGATGTTCCCAGTCTATTGCAGACAGGAAAACTACCAGGATCCACCCTGCTTTTGATATGGTTACCAGATTCACAGGAAGTCACTGGAATACCTTACGGCCTTTCCAGGTTATCGTCACAGTTGATGACAGGAAGAAGCTTTCATCTCATCTCCACAATAAAACAAAGTCTCACCTACAAATTATAGTGGAGACAGGACAGTGACTTGAGTAGGTCAATTCAAATCTCAAACCCTCTCCCTCTCTATCCCTTTTGTCCCTGTCTCACACTCACACACAAACACACCTAAACCCCTCTGTATACTGGGCCAAATGACTTGTCTTGATGCATGCTCAATAATCCAGGTAAGGAAATCACAGAAAGTTGAATCAGTTCCTCTGGACACAACATTTATTGAGAGAAATGTTTCGTCACTCATCTAAGTGACCTCTTCTGTCTAAGGGCCCTGACACACCAGGCTGTCGGTGAGCATCGTGTGACCCTAGTTTTTGCGGTGTCCCCCGCACCATCAGCAGTAGCCGGACCCCTGTCGGCAGCTTTTCAGCCGATTCAGCATGTTGAATGGGCGGAGCCCGTCGGTGAGAGAGATCACTCTGATTGGCTGTTCAGCGTAGCGAATCAGTGCAGAACATGCATGCTATTTGGCTGTCAGCTGTAGTCTTTGCGGTGTGTTCAAGTGCTACTTTTTGGACCAGACGGCAGGTGATGTGAGGCGACGCAACAGTCGGCCTTCATCGCTGCCAGTCGGTTTGTTGTGTCTGAGCCCTAAACTGACTGCAGGTCCCCACCTTTATAAACAATACAGTGGCATAACGACCGAAGCCAATGATTAGTTTCATATGCAAATATGAGTGTGACCATTAACTAGAGTTTCAATGGCCATGTGTACTATTCACAGAGGATTGGGGAATAGTCGCAATCACAGCATTGTAAGATGGTGACAGATGTACTCTTAGCCCCCCCCGGTTCAGGGATAGTTGTTCCGTCTTAACATAGATGGCCTCTTTGACTCCATAGATGGTAAGAGTGGTGAGCGACTCGATCCTTGGGGAGGACCAACTTCTGGTGCAGCAGGGTTTGGTGTTTGAAAGCAACTGAGATACGGTGTTTTGAAAATACGCGTTTCAACTTTTCCGCCACTCCCGCCACATACGGAATCACCACTTGTTCACGCTTTGGCAGCTGTTGTCCTTCTCTCTTCGATTGGCTGGTGCACTGTTTTTGCATCTTCCTGGCTTTGACAAACACCCATTTAGGATAACCACACTTAACCAGGGCCTGTTTAATGTGGGATTTCTCACCTTCCTCGACCGCTGTGTTGGTGGGGACGTTGTCAGCTCGGTGGTCCAGCGTCCTGATGTCTCCTAGTTTGTGCTCCAGTGGATGATGAGAGTCAAACCTTAAGTACTGATCAGTATGTGTTGGTTTACAGTAAACATCTACAATCAAATGTCCCCCATCAAGACTAACCTGTCATGTTCCACATCCTCCCTGGTGAACTTGATGTGGTGTCCACAGAGTTAATGTGGTCGGTGAAATGTGCAACATCCTGAGATTTAATTTTAACCCAGGTGTCGTCCACAAATCTGAACCAATGGCTAGTTGGTGTCCCTGGATAGGACATCAGAGCCTCTTTTCCACTTCCTCCATGAACAAGTCGGCCACTACAGGTGAGAATGGGGACCCCATAGCGCCCCCATGCCTCTGGTGTGCTAGATCACTTAGAGGAGTGATGAAATATTTCTCTCAATGAACGTTGTGTCCAGATGAACCGATTCAACTTTGTGTGATGCTGATAACTTGTCTTTAGTCATAAACTGTAACTCTCCCTGTCTCTCTACATGTCGGAATTAATGTGAATTAACTGTTTAACCATTTAGCCATCCAACCATTTTCATGAGCAACAGTCTAACTTGCATAACAACACGACCTGAAGTGACCGAGATATTAATTTAAGGTTTTAAGTGCATTCCTGCAATGTCGCTATACTTCTGTTTAGTGACCATAGGTAGTTAAATCTTTCTGGTCAAACTATATTCTGTTAACTGTATTTTGTTATTCAGTTTTATTATTTTCTTATTCATTTTATTTTATTGATGTTATTCTGTAGTCATCTCATATAAGATGGTTTTTATCATATGATAATCAAGGAGTTCTTAACTTTTTTCATCTGCTAATAGTATAGGAACTCATCTCACTAGCGTAGTTAATTAGGAATATTATTTTGGATGAGCATTTAATGTGATAGGATGATTACTGCTTCATAACAAGTTCTGTTGGTGTTGTATTCATACACTATAGTGTACTTTCCAGGTCTGGAACCACTACTGATTGGCCATGGTTTTATCTGGGTATGTGATGTTAGTGCATATAGTCTAAATTAAATCATCCTCTCCCTGAAATTCAGGGAATGAATGTCAGTGAGGAGGTGGATCTCGACTCCCGCTGAAACATCTCGGTCAGGTAGACATATAGAGGTGTGTCGGCCTTTGTTTGGGTTTAGCTCTCATAGGCACGGTGGTCCAGTGGGTAGCACTGTTGCCTCACAGCAAGAAGGTCCTGGGTTCGAACCCCAGGCTGTTCCAGGTCCTTTCTGTTTGGAGTTTGCATGTTCTCCCCATGTTTGCGTGGGTTTCCTCCGGGTGCTCCTGTTTCCTCCCACCATCAAAAGACATGCATGTTGGGGTTAATACTCCTGCCTGTGCCCCTGAGCAAGGCAATGGAAAGAAGAACTGGATTTGGTCCCCGGGTGCTGCAGCTGCCCACTGCTCCTATACAATAGGATGGGTTAAATCTTCTTCTTTCAGCTTGTCCCCCTGTTTCTCAGAGGTCGCTACAGCAGATTTTTTAGTTTCTGTTGGTATTCTGTGAGGGCACAGCACCAAACCCGGGCCTGTAAGAATACAGTGACAAAATAAAGAGCCTTTCTTTATTTCTTCTGTTCTGCTCTCTTAAGATGCTTTTCTTCTTGCGAGCTTCTAAGATCACTTCTATCTAAAAAGTTTTTTTAGTCTTAAGTTTTTCCCTTTTTACATTTTTCTGAGTCTTTTCCTAATTTTCTACTTCTTGTATACTTAGTATTTTTGCGTTTTTCCCTCGCCAAGGTGCACACACGTCAGTGTTATTTTGAAACAACTTCAGTCTTTTCAGCTGAGTGAGACCAGCTTTGGTAGTTTTTATATCATAAGGAAAGCCTCGTGTGTGATCGTTTTTGGAAGGTTTATCATCCGGCCAATGAAATTACTTTCAGATTATTTCAGCTGAGTCAGGTCAGTTAGATTCAGTGTAGAAGATTACTGTCCGACTGAGAACAGACTGGTGACCACATGGACCACAGCAGCAAAGACCCCATCACCTAACAACATCTGGCTGTTTGCTAAGAACCTCCGGCAGTTTTTGCCCGGGAGTTAAAAAAGACTTCATTGGACTTTTGCCAAGAATAACCCAGGCGGTCACCTGGGTGGCGTGGCGGTCTTTTCTGTTGCCTACCAACACAGGGATCACTGGTTCGAATCCCTGTGTTGCCTCTGGCTTGGTCAGGTGTCCCTACAGGCACAATTGGCCGTGTCGGCAGGTGGGAAGCCAGATGTGGGTATGTGTCCTGGTCGCTGCACTAGTGCCTCCTCTAGTCAGTCGGGACACCTGTTTGGGGGGGGGGGGATAGCGTGATCCTCCCACACGCTACGTCCCCCTGGCGAAACTCTTCACTGTCAGGTGAAAAGAAGTGGCTGGCGGTAATTGGCCAGATACAATTCGGGGGAAAAAATCCCCAAAAAAAGAGGAACCCAGGCAGTTACTGCCCAAGGGAACGCTACACATAGCGAGAAATCAGCAAAGGACCGGCCGCAGATGATGCTTTCTTGGTAATCTTGGCTACCTTGTGGTACCTCACACGGGAGGCGGGAGTAAGCCTTCGCGGACCCTCACTCGGCCTCCGGCTGAACTAGACCATTTCGGCTTCAACACATCATCTAAAGTAGACTCGAATCACACCTGCTGCCTTTGATAAGAGTTGGTGTGAAATAATAATCTGAAGTCTTCTTCATGTTAGGGCTTAGAAAGATACTAATCATTTTACTGTGCCCAGCCTTCTCCAGTACTTCTGAAAATCCCGTGGCCTCTGATGCATTGCTAAACTAAGGGATATGTTCTGTTTTGTCATTTGAAAGGGTTATTCCATATACCCATTTAATTCTGATTTTCAGTTTATTCATTTACTCATTTGCTCTAACCGTTTGCTGTGGTTGGTAGACATGTAGTGGTTAATACAGGCGTCTTTGCGTGTTTGCCTGAAGCAGATAGACATCCCTGTAATCCAGAATTTACAACTTCAGATCTGAGCAGATCGATTTGGTTTATCTAAATTTCCTAAGTACGTCAGAGGTGGTGCCCCCAAATGTATAACAAGAGCATAATTATATTGTGGCTATTCATCGCTACGAGTGACATATAACAGTTGTGCAAGACAGCCACAAACATAGTGTGTTGGAACCTCATTTAAGGCTTTAAGGCCCAATGAAATCTGTATTTGTTCCTAAATTCCATTTAAATTTTTCTCTGGATTTCTTTTTTTTGATTTCAGATTTTCATTTTCTTTTTACCGGGCAGTATGGTGGTACAGTGGTTAGCGCAGTCGCCTCACAGCAAGAAGGTCCTGGGTTCGAGCCCCGGGGTAGTCCAACCTTGGGGGTTGTCCTGGTTCGTCCTCTGTGTGGAGTTTGCATGTTCTTCCCGTGTCTGCGTGGGTTTCCTCCGGGGGCTCCAGTTTCCTCCCACAGTCCAAAGACGTGTAGGTCAGGTGAATTATCCCTAGATATGAATAAGTGTGTGTGTGTGTGTGGGCCCCATGCAGGGGTGCCGCCAGGGATTTTGCGCCCCTATTAAAGAATATGACTGAGCGCCCTTTATTTATATGATTAATCTAATTATTTTATTATTTTCCTGACTTCTCTAAACATTAAACCCCTTCCTCTACCTTCATCCGATGCTACCAGCTTGCCCAACAAGCTCCTCATCAACAGCTTCTCCAATAAGGGATGCATCATCTTAGTTTGACAAATTTACATATAAAATGCTCTTAACAAAAAGGAATGTGATACCACCATAGCCTAGATTGAACCTGTGGGCTCTTTCCTGTGGCTCTCTCCTTCCTGTGGATCGTGAATCAGAGAGGTCTTCGACAAGATCTGGCCATATGCCATTGCGTAATGGGTGGGATAAGGGGAAAAACTAGAAATAAATTTATTTAAAAAAAATAATGGATAGAATAATTAAAATGAATAAAAATTGTATTAATTATCAGCTAAATTAAAAAGCTATGTTTTCAGTTGCCATTTAAGAATGTCCACTGAGCCCACCTCTCTAATACTTTTTGCTGTGGTGTTCCACATTTTAGGTGCATAGTGAACAAAGGCAGCTTCTCCAGTTTTATTTGGGGGGACTTTTGGCATGTTTAAAAGACCTGCTATAGAGGAGCTAAGGGTAACATCCATCTGAGTAACAACCAATGTGGCTTCAGACAGAAAAAACTCCCATCCATCTCTTAGAGCCTGTATCTCCTCCTTGAGGGCTCTAATGTTGGTTGTCTCTATGTCTAGTGAGATTCTCCCTGACTGGAGAATCCCACTCCTGTCCTCAATGCACTGCAGTATTTTTAGCCAGATAGTGAGCAGGACAATGGCCTCAAATGACTTGAAGTAGTCTTTTAGACCACTGGCTTCAGATCTGGCCTCACTGGTGAGATTGCAAGTGGAGAGTATGGTGTCAAGACCCTCTATAACACTTGGTAGGTGTTTTGTTACTGCTCTGACAACGACTCCTAGAGGATAAATTCTGAGTCTCATCACCAGCCAGTCAGACTAGCTTGGTCTAGTCAGAAAGGCACGAACTGAGGAAGCCTCTTGGATGAGAGGCGAAACGTCTTCACGGAGATATACCAAGTCCAGTTGCACTTGATTCAACTCCTTTGGATAACCATGACCTGGATGAATGAGAACATTCACAGACATGTTTTGTTACTGGTCTTACAGCATCAACTCTAGCACTCCATCTTGTATCAGAGAGCCGATGCAGAGAGCAGCCTGTCTTGTCTTTGAAAATTTCCCACCACTGTGGACTGGCACTAACAAGTACGTAAAGGCGATTGATGCTGCCAAAATGTGTCGACACTTATGGGCTTGACTCTGCTGCATGCACACCTACAAGATTCAAGGTGTGGGAGGCACAAGGTGAGAATGTAGCCAAGGGATTCTTCTTTAAGATTTGGGCTTGGACTCCTTTGACTTTCCCTGACATGTTTGCCCCATTGCCATACCCTTG
This sequence comes from Lampris incognitus, assembly GCF_029633865.1. Lineage (NCBI taxonomy): Eukaryota > Metazoa > Chordata > Actinopteri > Lampriformes > Lampridae > Lampris > Lampris incognitus. The sequence goes on along the minus strand of NC_079228.1, from coordinate 40,311,948 downwards.
CCCTCTGTAATCGGCAATGTCTATGCCTTGTTCATGGAGCACATTTTCAGTCATGTCTGCTATGTCACTTCCTGTCTTTTTGTTGAAGTCCTTGAACTCGAGAAACCTTTCAGTGATCTCCCAGTTGTCATTTAAAAAAAAAAATTATTATTATAGTTGGCATAACGTATTGGCACAACATTTTGCTCGGTTTGAGATATATCTGGATCGGCATTACAGAATAATAAATCGAATCTTCTCTTTCCTTTATGATTGTTTTCAGAACCTTTTTGCTGCATAGTTCGATGAATTCGTTTTGTATGTCTGAGCTGAGATAATGAGTCAGTCTAGTGCCTTTCTTTTTGTCTCTAATTTTTTTGCAGGAAGTCATTGAGGAGTGAATCATAATGAGACAATATCTCAAGTGTACCTAGAAAATTGCCATTGTGTACATCGGTCTTTTGTTTTACCCCTGAAAGGCAAATTCCTGGATGCCGAGTGCAGTGTCACATCTAGTATTCTCTCCAGGAGAGCTCGATTTTTCCTGTATTCTGACTGTAGCTGTTGGTTCAACTGATAGTCAGTGCTACTTCACCCATTACGGAGTGCTGCAAGTCTTTCCACTTAAAGTAGCACTCTCTGTGTGCCTTAGTAGTCTCGTGGTTTGGGAAATTATTATACATACTGCGCCATGTCACACAAGACATTTTATACCCATGTCGACTGTTTAGTGCACTATGGGAAGGGCATTTTTGTTCAAATGAAAAAAGGACACATGAGATGCAATATACAGCATCAGTGCTTTGGCTGTATATTAGCCAGTCTCTTTTGACTCTCTCTCTGTCATTTGATGCCTTTGTAAAGAACAAGTAGTCAGCGAACGACTTTCCCCACACAGTCCTTGGGCAATTTTGGTGCAACTCTTTTGGCCAGTTTCTTGACGATTGCCTCCCTGTCCTTACTTGTTATTTTTTCTGGCCACAAACCTGGGTCATCCACTGCCTCGCTTTCTCCCCCACTGAGTGTCGAAGGTCCTGACTCTACAAGTAGGATAGAGGTGGAAAATACAGAACATAAACTACTACTGAACTACATTACCTCCCCAATGTTATAACGATCAGTTAAGAGGGCATTGTGTGTTTGCAAAAAGGAGTTGATCTGGGGAAGGGGAACTATGACTATAAAAGCAATATGTGCATTTCTGTTGTCTGTTATAGAAACGCTCCTTCAATACATGTGCTTACCTCCTGTCTGATCCTCTTCTTCTATTTGGTCACTTTCTGTGCTTCTCTCCCTTTCTGCCTGCTCATCCCTTTCGTCACTGCTGCTTTCTATTCTCTCTCTTGCCCTCTTCTCCTCACTTGAATGTCTGCTGCTGTGTCTCACCTCTTCCACACTCCCTTCTGAGGTTTCTGTGGAAGGTCCTGGCTCTAGAAGCAGGACAGGTGCAAAATACATAGAACATAAACTACTACTAAACTACATTACATCACCAATGTTATAACCCTCAGCCAAGAGGGCATTGTGTGCTTTGAAAAAGTTACCAGCTTATTACAGTCTGGTGAAGGAAGGGAATATTACTTTATACAAGTGGCTTGAGTTATATTTTATAAATTGAAATAAACAGGTAGAGAAATAAAGGATTTTTTTCATTTGAATTTCTGTTCTCTGTTATAGTAACCCATACGGAAAAGAAATCTATTGCAATATATTACAATAATATATTCAAAGTATAGTACGTAATATATTTAGAATATATATTTAATTTCCATTGGTGAACTGTCATTCAAATGTGCCCACCTCCTTCATCTGGGCCCATGGAAGGGGGCCTCTGGGTTGATGGGGACACTGGAGTGGCTGATGGCTCTTCTGGACCTGTCACCAGGGACATCTATTTAGTGTAAGGCTACATCTTGACATTATAATTGATTCCAATTCAAATGAGCTGAAGAGGAGCTGTCCTCTTAATCAAATATGTTTTACATGAATTCAGAATTAGCTACATGGTTGGTTGATAAATGCAAAATAAATGTACAGTACTGCGATGTGTAACTTATACATGTTTGATGGCGATATTTTAAACCAGATTTTGCCCTCATCAGTGCAGCGCCGAGCCGCTGACACCCAAAATACATCTGCACTGCACGCCGATTGTCATTTTCCAAACCAACTGGCACACTATGTACACTCCACCTTCTTTGCCAGCCATTCACTTATCATTAGCGATGATGGGTGAGAGAGTTGCGTGCTCACAGTCACACACTATGCATCGCCCATTTTGGAAAACGGACTCTACTGGCTAAGACCCATATAGTGAGCTAGCTAGCTATGCAGCATTGCAGCTGTCAAAGTTGACATTCCTGCTAACGTAGGCATGAATGGGAATCACAGAGCATTCTAGGATGGTTGTGCCATCTTTGGAGAATACGAGTTTCTATTAGACTGCTGACAGCTATCTAGTCCCAGCAAAACGTGCTAGCTGGTTAGCATATTGTTAGCTAGTCGTAGGCTTAAACAAAAGACAAAAATCGTCAACTGTTCATATGAACTGATGTAAATAAATCATATTTGGGTAACCAGGTAGTAGTTGCAATTTTCTGTGGGGCATAAACTTGCTTTTCAATAGATCGTACTTTTCACAGCTAGCTAGCTTGTGTTAGCTATCATATTGTATTGAATTACGTTTAGGCAATGTGATGTTGTTTGAGAATACCGTGGAATTGGCGATTTTGTCATATAAACCCACCTTTCTTTAGAAAAAACATTAGCCAATGTCTGCTGCCCTCCCCTTTCTCTGTCCTCGCTTTGCTTTTTAAATTTTCGATTTTGGCACCTTGATTTTTTTCTAGAAAACATGATGCACAGCACAATGACGGCTTGTAGACAGCAGGTGGATCGAACTGAATGATGATGACAAAATTCCCAATTTGCTCACAAACTTGGTAATAATCTCCCCCCAAATCTCCACATTCAGTGCACTTCCTTTTTCCTTCTGCAATCCTGCTTTCATGTCTTCGTTCCGTGATTCCGACCACCTTCCCTGCATGGCTGGAATCGTTGGGCCCTGTCCTTGTTTGCATATTGGTGTGTTTTTTAATGCGCAGTGTACCTGGTGCCGGAGGTTAAAAATACTTCAACTTTAAGCAGAGGAGTGCATAGAAACAGGTTTTCAATGGTCGCTTAGCAACAGGCGCGCTGGCCGCCACCTCCCTCTGTTCAGCATCACCATTAAATAGAAGAAAGAAGAAAAAAAGACCTTGGCGTCCTGTGGACAGGACTTCTTCAAAGCGATGGGTGGTCAGGATGAGGACCAGGGCTGTGCTGAGCGCCCCCCACACCAGGAACCTGTACAATAGTTCACTCGCACCACACTGGCCTCCGCATTGTGTTTCCCCTCCTTAGAGAATGTGTGTTATGTGGAGGAAGTGGCTCTGGAATGACATGGTCGTAATCGCACGTCTCCGTCTCACCTCTGCTACCTCCGGCACATGCCCCGTGCTGACACGTGTAGATTCAGCTTGACACTGAGCCAACAACAGTAAACACATGGGAGTTTCACCACATAAGTGGGCGGGGTCTGATGAGCGTGGACTCGCCATCCCTGACAGGAAACACTTGGGGAACGTCGACATTTTAAGTTTTTTTTTTTTTTTTTTTTTTTAGTGGTTGTGCTGCTTTGTTGAGATCTGGTCTCCTAACTTTCCAACTTTCCAGCCTTCTGTAGTCTTCACCACACACACAACACGTGCACACACACTCTCTCACACACACACACAAAACGCATGCGCACATGCACACACAAACACAAAACACGTTCACACACACAAAAACAAGACACGCACACAGAAAATGTGTGCACGAATGCACACACAAAACACGTGCACATATGCACACACACACAAAACATGTGCGCGCACACACAACGCATACGCACACGCACACAACGCGTGCAAACACACATACACACAGTTAAATTCGTTTCCTTTCAGTCTTCTCCCTTTACATGTGCTCTGCTCTGACACCAACAGATTAGCGTTGACACGTGACTGGTTTAGTAGTGTGATCAACTGGCTGGTTTACTAGTGTGATCAACTGACTGGTTTAGTTGTGTGATCAACTGGCTGGTTTACACGTGTGTTCAACTGATTGGTTTAGTAGTGTGATCAACTGGCTGGTTTACTAGTGTGATCAACTGATTGGTTTACTAGTGTGATCAACTGGCTGGTTTAGTTGTGTGATCAACTGGCTGGTTTACTAGTGTGATCAACTGACTGGTTTACTAGTGTGATCAACTGACTGGTTTACTAGTGTGATCAACTGATTGGTTTAGTAGTGTGATCAACTGGCTGGTTTACTAGTGTGATCAACTGATTGGTTTAGTAGTGTGATCAACTGGCTGGTTTACTAGTGTGATCAACTGATTGGTTTACTAGTGTGATCAACTGACTGGTTTACTAGTGTGATCAACTGACTGGTTTACTAGTGTGATCAACTGGCTGGTTTACTAGTGTGATCAACTGATTGGTTTAGTAGTGTGATCAACTGACTGGTTTACTAGTGTGATCAACTGATTGGTTTACTAGTGTGATCAACTGACTGGTTTACTAGTGTGATCAACTGGCTGGTTTAGTAGTGTGATCAACTGGCTGGTTTACTAGTGTGATCAACTGATTGGTTTTCTAGTGTGATCAACTGGCTGGTTTACTAGTGTGATCAACTGGCTGGTTTAGTAGTGTGATCAACTGGCTGGTTTAGTAGTGTGATCAACTGGCTGGTTTACTAGTGTGATCAACTGGCTGGTTTACTAGTGTGATCAACTGACTGGTTTACTAGTGTGATCAACTGATTGGTTTACTAGTGTGATCAACTGGCTGGTTTACTAGTGTGATCAACTGGCTGGTTTACTAGTGTGATCAACTGACTGGTTTACTAGTGTGATCAACTGATTGGTTTAGTAGTGTGATCAACTGGCTGGTTTACTAGTGTGATCAACTGACTGGTTTACTAGTGTGATCAACTGATTGGTTTACTAGTGTGATCAACTGACTGGTTTACTAGTGTGATCAACTGGCTGGTTTAGTAGTGTGATCAACTGGCTGGTTTACTAGTGTGATCAACTGATTGGTTTACTAGTGTGATCAACTGGCTGGTTTACTAGTGTGATCAACTGGCTGGTTTAGTAGTGTGATCAACTGGCTGGTTTAGTAGTGTGATCAACTGGCTGGTTTACTAGTGTGATCAACTGACTGGTTTACTAGTGTGATCAACTGATTGGTTTACTAGTGTGATCAACTGGCTGGTTTACTAGTGTGATCAACTGACTGGTTTACTAGTGTGATCAACTGATTGGTTTAGTAGTGTGATCAACTGGCTGGTTTACTAGTGTGATCAACTGATTGGTTTACTAGTGTGATCAACTGGCTGGTTTAGTAGTGTGATCAACTGGCTGGTTTACTAGTGTGATCAACTGACTGGTTTAGTAGTGTGACCAACTGACTGGTTTACTAGTGTGATCAACTGATTGGTTTAGTAGTGTGATCAACTGATTGGTTTAGTAGTGTGATCAACTAATTGGTTTAGTTGTGTGATCAACTGATTGGTTTAGTAGTGTGATCAACTGATTGGTTTAGTAGTGTGATCAACTGATTGGTTTAGTTGTGTGATCAACTGATTGGTTTAGTAGTGTGATCAACTGATTGGTTTAGTTGTGTGATCAACTGATTGGTTTCGTAGCATGATCAACTGATTGGTTTAGTAGCATGATCAACTGGCTGGTTTAGTATTGTGATCAACTGGCTGGTTTAGTAGTGTGACCAACTGACTGGTTTAGTAGTGTGATCAATTGACTGGTTTACTAGTGTGATCAACTGACTGGTTTCATAGCATGATCAACTGATTGGTTTAGTTGTGTGATCAACTGACTGGTTTAGTATTGTGATCAACTGACTGGTTTACTAGTGTGATCAACTGACTGGTTTAGTAGTGTGATCAACTGGCTGGTTTAGTAGTGTGATCAACTGACTGGTTTAGTATTGTGATCAACTGGCTGGTTTAGTATTTTGATCAACTGGCTGGTTTAGTATTGTGATCAACTGACTGGTTTAGTATTGTGATCAACTGACTGGTTTAGTAGCATGATCAACTGACTGGTTTAGTAGTGTGATCAACTGACTGGTTTAGTATTGTGATCAACTGACTGGTTTACTAGTGTGATTAGCTGATTGGGGAAAGGGAGTTGACTAACACTTATGAAGAGATAATAGGTCATCAGTCAGAGTCAAACCCGTGACTTAAGGAGGACGTTCCACACGAAATGGATATCTCATTCTCAACTTCTTTCAATTTTTTGAAAACAAACAAAGCAAATGGGATAAATGGTTGAGTCCAGATGAGGGTAGCCGGGTGGTGCCGCTCGAGGGCACGTCTGTGAAGTGAACTGAAGGGATTTAACTGCAGAGTGCAGAAAGAGAGAAAGATGCTCTTCCTCCTTCATGTGGCTGAAATAAAGGGACAGGGGCCTTATGAAAACTCCCACTCTACGCAAACAAGGTGATAAAACAAGTGAAAAATCAAGACAGCGCACAAGGACACAAACAAATGTGAATGTGCTCTTCAACAGAACCTGGATCCATTTAAGGAAGATCCATTAAATGATAAGGAGGAGGGAGTGACAACACATGAAAATCACCCTTAAACCAGAACATAATCAAACAGAAGTGATTGTGCTTACCATTTCAGGGATGTGTGTGTGTGTGTGTGTGTGTGTGTGTGTGTGTGTGTGTGTGTGTGTGTGTGTGTGTGTGTATTGGCATTGCTGTTGGCTTGAAGGACAAGGGCAAGGAGGAAGAGAGGTGTGTGTATGTGAGAGAGATGGAGAGAGGGGGGGTTAGAATGAGAGAGAGAGGGTTAAATGAGAGGGGATTAGAATGAGAGAGAATGAGAGGGGGTTAAATGAGAGAGGGGGTTAGAATGAGAGAGAGAATGAGAGGGGGGTTAGAATGAGAGAGAGAGAATGAGTGAGGGGGGTTAGGATGAGAGAGAGAATGAGAGGGGGGTTAGAATGAGAGAGAGAATGAGAGGGGGGGTTAGAATGAGAGAGAGAGAATGAGTGAGGGGGGTTAGAATGAGAGAGAGAGAATGAGAGAGGGGGGTTAGGATGAGAGGGGGGTTAGGATGAGAGAGAGAATGAGGGGGGGTTAGAATGAGAGAGAGAGAATGAGAGAGGGGTTAGAATGAGAGAGAGAGAATTAGAGAGGGGGGTTAGGATGAGAGAGAGAGAATGAGAGAGGGGGGTTAGGATGAGAGAGAGAGAATGAGAGAGGGGGGGTTAGGATGAGAGGGGGGGCTAGGATGAGAGAGAGAATGAGTGAGGGGGGTTAGAATGAGAGAGAGAATGAGAGAGGGGGGTTAGGATGAGAGAGAGAGAATGAGAGAGGGGGTTAGGATGAGAGGGGGGGTTAGGATGAGAGAGAGAGAATGAGAGGGGGGTTAGAATGAGAGAGAGAGAATGAGAGGGGGGTTAGAATGAGAGAGAGAGAATGAGAGAGGGGTTAGAATGAGAGAGAGAATGAGAGAGGGGGGTTAGAATGAGAGAGAGAATGAGAGAGGGGGGTTAGGATGAGAGAGAGAATGAGAGTGGGGGGTTAGGATGAGAGGGGGGGTTAGGATGAGAGAGAGAATGAGAGGGGGGGTTGGAATGAGAGAGAATGAGAGAGGGGGGTTAGAATGAGAGAGAGAATGAGAGAGGGGGGTTAGAATGAGAGAGAGAATGAGAGAGGGGGGTTAGAATGAGAGAGAGAATGAGAGAGGGGGGTTAGAATGAGAGAGAGAATGAGAGAGGGGGGTTAGGATGAGAGAGAGAATGAGAGTGGGGGGTTAGGATGAGAGAGAGAATGAGAGGGGGGGATGGAATGAGAGAGAGAATGAGAGTGGGGGGTTAGGATGAGAGGGGGGGTTAGGATGAGAGAGAGAATGAGAGGGGGGGTTAGGATGAGAGAGAGAATGAGAGTGGGGGTTGGAATGAGAGAGAGAATGAGAGAGGGGGGTTAGGATGAGAGGGGGGGTTAGGATGAGAGAGAGAGAATGAGAGGGGGGTTAGAATGAGAGAGAGAGAATGAGAGAGGGGTTAGAATGAGAGAGAGAGAATTAGAGAGAGGGGGTTAGAAAGAGAGAGAGAGAATGAGAGGGGGGTTAGAAAGAGAGAGAGAATGAGAGGGGGGTTAGAATGAGAGAGAGAGAATGAGAGAGGGGTTAGAATGAGAGAGAGAGAATTAGAGAGGGGGGGTTAGAATGAGAGAGAATGAGTGAGGGGGGTTAGGATGAGAGAGAGAGAATGAGAGATGGGGGGTTAGGATGAGAGGGGGGGTTAGGATGAGAGAGAGAGAATGAGAGAGGGGGGTTAGGATGAGAGAGAGAGAATGAGAGAGGGGGGTTAGGATTAGAGGGGGGGTTAGGATGAGAGAGAGAATGAGAGAGGGGGGTTAGAATGAGAGAGAGAATGAGGGGGGTTAGAATGAGAGAGAGAGAATGAGAGAGGGGGGTTAGGATGAGAGAGAGAATGAGAGATGAGAGAGAGAATGAGAGGGGGGGTTGGAATGAGAGAGAGAATGAGAGAGGGGGGTTAGAATGAGAGAGAGAATGAGAGAGGGGGGTTAGGATGAGAGAGAGAATGAGAGAGGGGGGTTAGGATGAGAGAGAGAATGAGAGAGGGGGGTTAGAATGAGAGAGAGAATGAGAGAGGGGGGTTAGAATGAGAGAGAGAATGAGAGAGGGGGGTTAGGATGAGAGAGAGAATGAGAGTGGGGGGTTAGGATGAGAGAGAGAATGAGAGGGGGGGTTGGAATGAGAGAGAATGAGAGAGGGGGGTTAGAATGAGAGAGAGAATGAGAGAGGGGGGTTAGAATGAGAGAGAGAATGAGAGAGGGGGGTTAGAATGAGAGAGAGAATGAGAGAGGGGGGTTAGGATGAGAGAGAGAATGAGAGTGGGGGGTTAGGATGAGAGAGAGAATGAGAGGGGGGGTTAGGATGAGAGGGGGGGTTAGGATGAGAGAGAGAATGAGAGGGGGGGATGGAATGAGAGAGAGAATGAGAGAGGAGGGTAAGGATACTGCAGTGCGGTACTGGGTTGGTTGTGTCGTCTGCGTATTTGATCATTTCCACAGAACCGTCCGTGGATGTAAAGTGGGTGGTGTAAAGTGGGCGGTGTAAAGTGAGAAGAGCGAGGGGGGAGAACGCAGCCCCCCTACATTACTGAAGCAAGCCGGAGGCAGAGTGGCTTGATGACTGTAACTGTTCCAAACTCAGGGTGGTGGTGTTTTCCGGAGGACGGACGGTGAGGAATACCCCGGGCTCGAGGAAGACGAGGCTTCACTAACAGTCCCAAACATCTGAGGTGTCTTTGTCTCTCTGCTACGACAAACCCTGACATCCTCCACATCCAGCCCGTACCTCGGAGTCCAACACAGGGACATGTCACCTCAAGCCTGCATGTCTTGGGGCGCTGTCGCGCCTCTTAAAGGGGCAGTACGTAATTTCTGCCTGACTTCTGACCTCTGTGGGTCAACAGTGTAAATAACGGCACGGTGGTCCAGTGGTCAGCGCTGTTGCCTCACAGCAAGAAGGTCCTGGGTTTGAACCCCAGGCCGCGCCAGGTCCTTTCTGTGTGGAGTTTGCATGTTCTCCCCATGTCTGCGTGGGTTTCCTCCCACCATCAATAAGACATGCATGTTAGGGTTAATACTCCTGCCTGTGCCCCTGAGCAAGGCAATGGAAAGAAGACCTGGAGTTGGTCGCTGGGCGCTGCAGCCGCCCACTGCTGCCATACAATAGGATGGTCACATGCAGAGAAGACATTTCATTTGTGTGTATGTACAAAATGACCAGGAAAGACTTCTCTGTTCTGTCCTATAAGAGCAGATCACAAGCAGATCAGCCAGGCATGTTGGGGTACTAGGAAGGCAGGAGATACACGCGAGTTCGCCGCCGTGTGCTACCCCAAATGCCTTCAGCAGACATCTTTTGGCAACGATTGCTGCATAATTTGCTGGCAACAAAGCAGGTTTTTGGTGGCGTGGCATGGAAAAGCAACTCAGCTTGCTCGGCCCTCGTGTGTTGTTTGCTCTAATGTGCAGATCACTTCGTTGACAGGCGGAGAGTCTTCGCCGTGTTTCAGCCGCCGCTCGTCATGTTGGGCTTCAGAGCAGAAATATTACTCGGGGCGTCTTTAAACTCTGTGACATTTGGGAAAATAAACCATCGCGTACACAAAGCAAGTATATGATCCCAGAGGATGAACCTGGAACAATGTGGACCAGCGCATCAGATGGCTGGAAGGATCTGGAACAAGCCACCGTGCATAAACCCAACTGAAGACAATGTCTCTGCTTGCACTCAGCCAGGACGCTGTACATCATCAGATCCTGGCCACATTTCAGTTTTAAGGGTTTCCATACTGGGAGAGTAACTGCCTCTATTTATCTATTATGGATGGATTTACTTGTTCATCAGTAAAAATACACAACCGAGTGAGCTCAGGCCATGTAACTGAGGAGGGACGGTGTCACAATGCGTTGTCAGGGTTCATTCGCTGTTGTTTTACTTGTTTCATCCGTTGTTGTTCATGTTGATGTGTTTAGAAGTACAAGTGCTGTTCCTCCGTTTGCTCCGTTGATGAAGGTTTTCTTCCGGTTTTATGAGCATGAAAGCGTTTCCACAGTGGCTTGAAAATAAACTCTTCACTTTTGCCGCCAACACTTGCAGTGTTGCTGCTTTTTTGGGGAAACAAAAGCACAACAACAAAAAAACCCAACAACCCCCCCCCCTCCTCTGTTGCCTCTGGGACCTTTAAAAAGTAGACAGGAAAAAAACAAAAACAAGATTATAGCAATGAGCTAAAGCGGACTGCAAGGTTTACAGTGGGCAGCACGATGGCCCAGTGGTTAGCACTGTCACCTCACAGCAAGATTGTCCTGGGTTCGAACCCCGGGGTTGTCCAACCTTGGGGGGTCATCCCAGGTCGGCCTCTGTGTGGAGTTTGCATGTTCTCCCCGTGTCTGTGGTGGGTTTTCTCTGGGTGCTCCGGTCTTCCCCACCATCAAAAAAGACATGCATGTTAGGGTTTATACTCCTGTCTGTGCCCCTGAGCAAGGCATGGCAAGACCAACTGGAGGTGGTCCCCGGGCGCTGCACGGCGGCTGCCCTCTGCTCCTAGCTACACAGCTAGGATGGCTACACGCAGAGAGGAATTTCCCCACAAGGACCAATAAGATATATCAAAACAAAACAACTAAACAATAAAGTGAGTTCACTGGGTAAAGCGTGTGACAGGTAGACTGACAGCCTCATAGCGCCTCCTTGTGGAGGCGTTCAGTGTGATAGGCGGTACAAGTGACGCTTTAGTTTTCACGTTACAGAGTCGTTTGATTCACTGCTGGTATCAAACATGTGGCTTAATGCAGCTTTCAGCCAGGAGGCAGTGAGCGTGAAGAGAAAACGGTAATGATGTGACGGCCATTGCTGTCACAGCAGGTAAGCACACCTGAGCTTCGATAGGCCAGTCTGATATCAGCCTCCCCGCCTCCCCCGTCTGATGTCAGCCTCCCAGCCTGCCCCGTCTGATGTCAGCCTCCCCGCCTCCCCCGTCTGATGTCAGCCTCCCAGCCTCCCCCGTCTGATGCCTCCGCAGAGCCCCACATTTTCATCTGTCTTAGTGGTGAGAGGGATTTTCTTTTTCTTCCTTTCTTTTTTCAAAATTTGCCCCCCTTTTTCTCCCCAATTGTATCCGTCCAATTACCCCTCCCTTCCGAGCCGTCCCGGTCTCTGCTCCACCCCCTCTGCTGATCCGGGGAGGGCTGCAGACTACCACCTGCCTCCTCCCATACATGTGGAGTCGCCAGCCGCTTCTTTTCACCTGACAGTGAGGAGTTTCACCAGGGGGGCGTAGTGCGTGGGAGGATCAGGCTATTCCCCCCAGTACCCCCTCCCCCCCGAACAGGCTCCCTGACTTACCAGAGGAGGCGCTAGTGCAGCGATCAATCATGACACATACCCACATCCGGCTTCCCACCCACAGACACGGCCAGTTGTGTCTGTAGGGACACCTGACCAAACCGGCGGTAATATGGGGATTCGAACTGGCGATCCCCTTGTTGGTAAGCAGCGGAATAGACCGCTACGTTACCCAGGCGCCCTCAGAGGGATTTTCTAATCTTCCTGAAAACAGAGAAGCCGGTGTGTTTGTAAATGCCCCTGCAACAGAGGCTGAGGGGTCACTCGATAAGCGAGGGGATGAAAAGGCTGAAAGTCAGCCGGGCGTCTTGATTCCTCGCCCTGCGGAGATGTGTAGTCTGTGTTCGCAGGGGACACATCCCGTTGTGAGTCGGAGCCAGCTGGGCTTGTTATTCTGCCCACCTGTCCTCCTGCTCGCACGCCGCTCACCGACGCCAGCGGATGCCCGGTGTCCCTCGCACACGGCTGGCAACACACCCGCTGAATAACACTAAAGCCCTCGTATACTCAGAGCCCCGCTCAGCTCGGAGGGCCCCTGTCGCCGTGCGGGGAGAGGAAGAGGAAGAGCGGCGTTCCAACAGCGAAGGTCTGCTACTGTGAAGAGGAGGTTTCACACAGACGGCGCCCTGTGAGCCGAGACGGTCTGGTGCTTTTCCTTTTCACTGTATTTCACACCTCCTTATTTTCTTTTAAAGCCACTTTGGTGTTTTTCTTATCAGTTTTCTGCTCTGGAGTGTGGCGTGTTTGATGCCGGAGACGTCTCGGCTTTTCTGGTCGTTCTTTATCTCGCCTGCGTGATGCGGGGATGTTTCATTCCTTTGTGTTTGATTTATTTGCTGCAATGGAATCAAAAGAAAACAGAAAAAACAAAAAAGGACAACACAACGCTTTAGGTTGAGATTGTGAAATGAAAGCATGTTTGTTGGTGGAGCCGTGGCTCTCTTTGTTGCTAAGTTGGTGTTGCGTCAACACCGCCGGGGTCTGAGGCTCCACTTTCTATCAAACTAGAGATCTGCGCCGCTCACCCGCAGACGCAGACTGTCAGCTGTGCATAGACTTCAAACTGTAATTTAAAACGCGTCCTGGTAATTCGAATAAGCTCTTGTCGAATCCCCGTGGTTTCAGTTATTGTGCGCCGCTGAAAGGCGAAGTGTTTCAGCAACACTTTCATGTGTTTCTTCCTCTTGGGCCCCTAATATTTCCCTGTAGGTTCCTGAGTCTGAATAAACTGCGAAACCCTAAATGAACCTTTGCCAGAAAAAAAAAACAAACAAAAGAAAAGAAAAAAAGGTAAACAGAAATAAAAAGGAAAAACTCAGTGGGCCGCTCTCTGTGGGAGCAAGTGGGAGGCGCAGGGTTTGGCCGTCTCACCCAGAAAACGGGGAGTTATTTTGGCTTGATAACCGACATGGGCGAAGCTTCCTAAACTGCACCACAGCGAGGAAGAAGAGGAGTACATATCTGGGAGAAGGATCACCAGCTCCCTTTCTCTGCAGCTGGAGATACGGCGAGCACACGAGGACAAACCCCGGTCCCTGTAGAGACACTCCACAAAAGGTGTCCGTAGAAAAGTCACTGGAACGCGTTCCTATTTTTGACTTGTTGGATACTGGATCACCGTGAGCCAATCGCATTACAACTTATTGGATCCTGATGTTCTGGCAGCCAATGAAATTACACCTTATTGGATATAGAACCACTGGCGCCCCAATCGTATCACACCTTATTTAAGTATGAATACATAATCCCGACAGCCGATCTTATTATAACTTATTGGACACAGTAGCACAGCCAGGCAATCTGATTAGCGTGCATTGGAAGTGTGAATAAAGGATCCAAGTGAATGATATGCTGTAGCCTTAGATGGGGAGCATACAGAATGACTGGTAGCCAGTTATATTGCATCTTATTGGCTATACCCTTGAATCCCAGCTGGCAAGGCAGACGTCCAAAAGAGAGATGAGGAGTCCGGTCCACCACTCGTCTGTGCCTGGTGTTTTTCAGACCAGCTCCCAGTTCTGAACGGGAGGGAGGCCTGCAGACCAGTGATGCTGGACCACAGCAGAGGTTTGCAGATGTTTCATGTCATTGGACCTCTCCACAAAAAGACACATTAAACTACAGATATGCTTTTGATAGGCCTTCCTCCCGAGCAATCCAGTTTAAGAAGACATCTTTGTTGTTATTTATTAGTGTTATGTAATAGTTGGGATTTTAGGGCTGTACAAATAAAGTTTGATTTGACCTTGAGGTGGCACGGTGGCACAGTGGTTAATGCGGCTGCCTCACAGCAAGAAGGTCCTGGGTTCGAGCCTCGGGGTAGTCCAACCTTGGGGGTGGTCCCGGGTGGTCCTCTGTGTGGAGTTTGCATGTTCTCCCCGTGTCTGGGTGGGTTTCCTCCGGGTGCTCCGGTTTCCTCCCACAGTCCAAAGACATGTAGGTCAGGTGACTCACCGTACTAACTTGTCCCTAGGTGTGTGTGTGTGTGTGTGTGTGTGTGTGTGTGTGTGTGTGTGTGTGTGTGTGTGTGTTGGCTCTGTGATGGCCTGGTGCCCTGTCCAGAGTGTCTTCCCGCCTGCCGCCCAATGGCTGCTGGGATAGGCTCCAGCATCCCTGCTCTTTCTGGACTGCGTGGCTTCATTTTGTTCATAAACATGACGGGTCAGCACAATGCAACACCTATGCCAAACTTATTTTGTGCAAGACAGGAAGTACTACTAACATGAAAAAACTCCTTCATCAGCATGGTATACAAGTGTTGGCCAGTCTCCCCCTCCCGCACGTGCCTCGTCTTCCTCAGTCAACCCTCAGCCACCAGCCAGCAACTCGTCGGAAACTGGAAAGTGAAAATTAGATAACGTTTGTCCTATTCTTAACAGCGAGACAGCAAGATAGCTATAATAATTCTAATAATAATAATAAATCAAACTTATATAGTGCTGTTCTAACACTCAAGGTGGCTTTACAATAAACAGGGTGAAACAAGACTACAAACAAGACGACAGGTGGATGGGAAGGGGGGCTCAAGAGGGAGAAGCGGCAGCCACACACGACGCCGGCAGTACTTACACACACAAAAGGGCAAGAAAATCAATCGCAAAAACATAATCTATACTCAAGGCTCAGCGTTTTCGGTTTTTGTTTTTCAAAGCCACCCAGCATGCCAGATTTCGTCGCAAAAGGACACTTATATAACCTCACACGAAAAGGAACAACTTTTGGATCCGTGGAAGCATAAAGTCCGGGTGAAAATCAGTTTAAAAATCTGGGGATTTTTCGGTGAGAACCGGGAACGCTGAGCCTTGGCTATACTTGATTGAATTGCTAAAACCTGTCAAATTTCTAAAGATATTGTCATGTATTTTTTCATAGATGACCTGTCGCACACCCACATGGGCTGCAGCTCCCAAACTGTCAAATTAATTGGTTTTTAGACTGTGGCCGCGCTGTCAGTTTTCAGTGTTACAGTTGCATGAATGAAGAAGAGAATGGACGGATTATTACTGAATCATATCATTTAATAATGGCAACCAAATTAATTTACAGATTTCATAACTTGTAGGACGTTAACTGTGAAGAGGAGTATGGCTGAAAATGGCCTGTGTAAAGGCTTTTAAGAATAAGTTTTTTTCTGTGAAATAAGCATGTGACCTGTTTTGACCCGGCCCCTCAAAGAAACAGAACTGAGAATCGTTAAGAACCAGAATCACGGGGGTGTCCGGGTAGCATGGTGGTCTATTCCGTTGCCTACCAACAGGGGATCCCGGTTCGAATCTCAGCGTTACCCCCGACTGGATCGGGCGTCTCTACAGACACAATTGGCCGTGCCTGTGGGTGGGAAGCCGGATGAGGGTATGTGTCCTGGTCGCTGCACTAGCGCCTCCTCTGGTCGGTCGGGGCGCCTGTTTGTGTGGGGGGGTACTGGGTACTGGGGGGAATAGCATGATCCTCCCACGCGCTATGTCGACTCCACATGTATGGGAGGAGGCATGTGGTAGTCTGCAGCCCTCCCCGGGTCAGCAGAGGGGGTGGAGCAGCGACCGGAAGGCTCGGAAGACGGAGGAGGGGTAATTGGCTGGATACAATTGGGAGAAAAGGGGGGAGAAAAAGAACTGGAATCAATAAGCAGCATCGGAATCGGAATTGGAATCAAAATTGTTAAAATCCAAATGAAACTCTACCAGGTAAATATGTGAGTAACGCGTCTCTCCCCGTAAACGTCACTTGTCAACGTTTCCCTTAGCAACAACCAGAACCACCCAGCCACCTCAGATGGACCGCTTCCAGTGGCAGATAGGAATAGACCCTGTTTTGGACTGGGCAGCTCCCAGATGGGCTTGCCTTAAGCTAACCGTCCGAAAAATGAACGTGAGCCAATACTGCAAAAAAATGTGTGCGCACTCACAGCAACATTCAGCAAGCGGCGCTGGACAGATAAACGTGAAAGAGTATTAAAATAGTCGATGTGACCCACCAGGATACCGCTCAGCGCAGTTCCCACCCATGTCATCGACGGCAGCCAGCATCTGTGCCGTGTGTTTATGCAGTAATGGGCTGTTTCTGCAATCATTGGATTTGGATGGGAAAAAAAGATTGGTTAAAAAAAGATCCAGATTTGTCCTGCAGAGGTATTGACAGTCCTGGTAAAGAGGAACTTAACAGCAGCAGGAACAAAAAAAAACAAACAAAAAAAACAGCCTTAAAAAAGCGAGTAATGAGCTTTATTCCACATTTAGAGAATTCAAATCTCCCACCCCATCATTAGTGGCCGGGGCCTGATATTTCTGGAGGGCAATGGGCGGTCAATCATTAGATACACCAGAACTAGTAAATGTCACCCCGCTGAGTTAGCCGCTGCGTGGTAAATTATTATTTTTCTGCGTCTGCGAGGAGAGAGGAGCTGCGTTGTGCAGTATTTGTCTTGTTGAGCTGGTGTTGCTGATGTGTGGGCACAGAAGAGAAAATTGGCTCTTGCTCAGTATTGCACATTTGCCCTCGAATAGCAGCAAGGACGAAGTCAAATGGTGGTGAGGACCGGGGTTCAATCCCTCGTGTGGCTGTTACTGCCAGAGTTTCCTTGGAATGATACGCTTAAGCCCAGTACCTACCGCCAGCCCGCCTAACTTTAGGCCAAAAGATGGTTTTTCTCCTGGGGGGATTCATTTTAGTGTTGAAACTAAGGCCCCGAGACACTTTGGTGTGTCTTAGTGGACTCAAAAGCCAAGGCTGAGCCCGGCATGGATGTTCGGGTAATTAGTTTGTTTTTTCAGTTGCACTCTATAAGGTCCCTTTATGTAGATCAACTTTCGTTTATGTAGATCAGCTTTAACATGTTTTACTTCCTCTCCTACATTTTTTATACATCTGGTACTTTCATCCATAGCATCTTAAGTGCAAAAGTGAGTGAAGCTGGAATGAGACGACCAGCAAACGATGATTAGCTTTAAAAACCATCGCCATACCGTTCAATTGGAGAAAAAAAGTGTTTCTATGGCTATAAAAGATGTATGAGCAGCAGCAGATAAGCCGACATGTACAGACCGGCAGATATTTGACCGGCGGTGCCCTCAGACATTTGGCATCGAACAGGCGGAGAAACTTGTAAAGCTGGGTAGCCAGCAAAACATGGATCCCATAAAATCCATGGGGCTTTCTCCTCTGAGGCAATCAATGTCTGATTCGATTTTGGCCGATGGAAGAGGCAGAATAAAAAAGCGGAAAAAGAAAACAAGCTTGCATTAACATATCGAATCTCCGTGCAGCCGTGAATACGTTCCTGATCAGCAGGCGCGGGTGGGGGTGGATGCATGGCCGCCAGAGTGAGAAATTAACACCAGCTGCCAAATGCCACCAGTTTTCCACACCAGCCATATTATAAGGTAACCAACTGGCATTCGGAGGTCGTCTTCACTTTTAAAGAGTCTCGGGGTAAGGTTCAGACACTCCAGCGGAAGGAAACGCTGAGGAAACCGATTCAAACCCCCCCCCCTTTTCTCCCCAGTTGTACTTGGTCAATTACCCTATTTTCTGAGCTGTGCCGGTCTCTGCTCCACCCCCTCTGCTGATCCAGGGAGGCTGCAGACCACCACATGCCTCCTCCCATACATGTGGAGTCACCAGCTGCTTCTTTTCACCTGACAGCGAGGAGTTTCACCAGGGGGACGTAGCGTGTGGAAGGGTCACGCTATTCCCCCCAGTCCCCCCCCCCCTTGAACAGGCGCCCTGACCAACCAGAGGAGGCGCTATTGCAGCGACCAGGACACATACCCACATCCGGCTTCCCACCCGCAGACACAGCCAATTGTATCTGTAGGGACGCCCGACCAAGCTGGAGGTAACACAGGGATTCGAACCGGTGATCCCCTTGTTGGTAGGCAACGGAATAGACCGCCACGCTACCTGGACACTCCTCCAATTCATAGTTTAACAAGAGTCCCCAGAAACACAGTTTATCAGCAGCTCGGCTCTAAGATAAATCCAAATTCTCTTTTAAAGGGCGGTCCATTAACATCATACCCAATGCCTTCTCACCCCATGGCGTCATATGTTGATGCCATTGAACTGATTGACAGTGCGTCACTATATTGACCTGGAAGGAGTCTATGGACTCAAGTGTTCCATAGACTCCAATGTTTAACTCCCGCTCTGATTTTGAGTATTAGTAGCATACAGGTTACATAGTTGTTAAGGATAGGGGCGAGGTTAGGTCGTGGTTGACCTGCTGTATCTCACGCAGACGTCGAAGGGTACCTTCCACGTAGCATATCGATGCTTCATCTAGAACGTCAACATATGACGCCATGGGATGAGAACAGGCACTAATTCCTTAAAACACCATCGTAAGACCTTAGTAATGTATTTCCAGTTATATTTACTCATTTAGCAGACGCTTTAATCCAGAGTGGCTTAGAAGACAGGCAGTAATTAGCATGCAAATTCAAGTGTTATCCAGTGGCACCACAGAGCTCTATATCATATATCATAATCATATCATAGCCAAGAGTGGTTGTCAAGTTGATTGTATTTAATATAGATGCACTTCAGATCACGAACTACTACTACTTTTGGCTGTTCCCGTTAGGGGGCGCCACAGCAGATCATCTGTTTCCATCTCTTCTTGTCCTCTGCATCTTCCTCTGTCACACCAGCCACCTGCATGTCCTCCCTCACCACATCCATAAACCTCCTCTTTGGCCTTCCTCTTCTCCTCTTCCCTGGCAGCTCCATATTCAGCATCCTTCTCCAAATATACCCAGCATCTCTCCTCCTCACATGTCCACACCATCTCTATCTTGTCTCTCTTGCTTTGTCTCCAAATCGTCCAACCTGAGCTGTCCCTCTAATATACTGGTTCCTAATCCTGTCCTTCTTCATCACTCCCAGTAAAGAGGTGGAGAATAAGAGGATTCAGGTACAAAATAGATTTAAATTTGCAACAAGTGAGAAAACAGGCAAACTGAGCTCTCATGTGCAAGCAGGAAAGGGCTCAGTAGCTAAAACCCAACAGCGATGGTGTAAAAGCATGTGTGGGTTCAACAGTAACAGCCAGCACCATTCATCTTCTCAGCAAAGCACTACCAGAGACCGTTTAAGGATTAAGGTAGACCATTTTGAAGGATGCAAGTGAGTCAGTAGCTGTGATGGAGCCTGGGAGTTAATTTCCCCAAAATACCTCAGTGTCACCTTAGTTGTACCTTTTTATACTTTTGCAGGGTGTGAGAGCAGGAGTTCAAAGCATCTGTGGTGAGGAAACCTCGTCATCGCTGTAATTTCACTCATTACAGCTGCACAGCAGATGCAGTTTCACTGAGATGATTGCTTCATCTGACTTTTACCATGATTCTGAGGCTTTTGAAGTACTGGGTTGTATAAGCCAGGCCCACCCAACATTAGTCAAGGTGTCTGAAGCCATTATTCAAATGTATTTAGGCCCATGTCTCTCCCGGAGCTGCTGGCATGCTATCAGCGGGTGGTCTGTTTGTTTGAGCTCTTCCTCGTGGTGTCTAATTGCTCCCTGCTCAGAGTGCCGGAGCGCCGTGTGACTGCCGCCGGCTGGACTAATTTGATGCAGCATTACAAAACTCATTGGTGTCGGATGCTCCCGCCTTCGATAGATCAGAGCCCCCCTCCTCCTCCTGGTTTTCTCTTCTCTTCCCTTCACATCTTCTCTATCCTTGCATCATGTCCTGTTCTGTTCTCCTCTGCCCTTCTCACTCCTCCTCCTTCTCTCCTTTTCTTTCAGCTGTTCTGTATTCCTCGCCTGATTGAGCTTTGTGTCACTTACCTTATCCCTTTGCCTCTGAAGGTCTCTCTCTGTCTCTCTGTCTCTGTCTCTCTCTCTTAAGCTTTTTTTTCTGTTTCCACATCTTTTTTTCATTTTTCCCTTTTTCTCCCCAATTGTATCTGGCCAATCACCCCACTCTTCTGAGCCATCCCGGTCTCTGCTCCACCCCCTCTGCTGATCCGGGGAGGGCTGCAGACTACCACATGCCTCCTCCCATACATGTGGACTGGTGAAACTCCTCACCTGACAGTGAGGAGTTTCACCAGGGGGACATAGCATGTGGGAGGATCACGCTATTCCCCCCCAGTTCCCCCTCCCCCCTGAACAGGCGCCCCGACTGAGCAGAGGAGGCGCTAATGCAGTGACCCGGACACATACCCACATCCAGCTTCCCACCCGCAGACACGACCAATTGTGTCTGTAGAGACGCCCGACCAAGCCGGCGCTAACGCGGGGACTCGCACCGGAGATCCCCGTGTTGGTAGGCAACGGAATAGACCGCTACACTATGTGGACACCCCCGTTTCCACATCTTGACTCTGTCTGTTAAGTCTCCCTAATGCTCCTCACTTTCCCACTCATCCTTTTTGCCTTCTTCTTTATTTCGCTCTTATTTTAGTTCCTGGCTCAGGCCTCAGAACCCCCCCCCCCCCCCAACACACACACACACACACACACACACACACTTCTCTGCATGTCATTACATCCACAATGGGATTTCAGGTGTATATGCACAACAAACTTATTAAACTTCCTCCTTGCTCTGTGCTCTCCTTATCTCTCACTCACTTTTGGAGTTTCTTTCCTACCATGCCCAATTTTCCTTTTTCTTTCTCCTCATCAACTTTTTCCTTTATCTGGCCTAACTGTGCCCTCTGTCCATTCTTCTGATGGTCCCCATCCTCCCTCTGTCAATTACAGTCTTCTCTTTACCTTTCCTATTCCTGTGTGTGTGTGTGTGTGTGTGTGTGTGTGTGTGTGTGTGTGTGTGTGTGTGTGTGTGTGTGTGTGTGTCTTCAACTTGTTCTGTCTCTCTCCTTTTTAACCCTCTCTTGATTCTCTGTATTTCTTCCCTCTATACTCCTCTCCATCCCTCCATCTCTGCAACCTGACTCGGCGGCTTGTTAAAACTATTGCTATCACGTTATACATGTGTGGTGGATATGATTTGTGTGGTGTTTCAGAGAAGACACACAGAAGACTGTTCAGTATTATGGGTGCTAATTGAGCATCATCCCTACAATAATATATATATGACAGAGAGAGAGAGAGAGCGAGAGAATCGTAATTGTTTCCTTGTTTCCCTTTAATCAGAATCATCCTCCAGAATCAGTGTTATTGGCTAAGTGTGCCTCTGCACATGAGGACTTTGACTCTGATACACAGCAACTTCTAGCACTTGCAGACATCACTCATACAGAAAAAGAAAAAAGAAAACAAGACAACCAAACAGAGGAAATAAATGGGGCAACAGCAGGACATTGGAGAAAATTATCTAGCAGCTGTATGTGTATTTACAATTGTACATTTGTATTGCGCAAACATTTGTATTGCGTATCTGGTTTGAAGAGGTAGTGCACATTGTAGATATGTTGGCGAGATATCTCGACCGGGGGGGTCTAATACAAAGTGTCATATTTACATAATAAGTGTCCCTTCCGGCACCATACTGTATATGATGTCATGAGAGAGATGGCCTGTGGGAAGAAATTGTTCCTGTGTCTGGTGGTTTTGGTGCACATTGCTCTGTAGGGCTTGCCAGAGGGTAGGAGTTCAAACAGACTGTGTCCTGGGTTTGGGGGTCTGTGCTGATTCTGCCCACCCGTTTCTGGGCTCTAGAGGTGTACAAGTCCTGTTGGGTGGGCAGAGGAGTGCCAATGATTTTCCCCCCTGCTGTCCTTAATGTTCGCTGCAGTCTGTTCCCTTCCTGTTTTGTTGCTGCTCCAAACCAGACCGTGATGGATGTGCACAGGACAGAGTCGATGACTGCGGTGTGGAACTGACTCAACAGCTCCTGCGGTAGACCAAATTTCCTCAGTTGTCGCAGAAAGAACTTCCTCTGCTGGGCTTTTTTGAGGGTGGAGTTGATGTCGGACTCCCACGTCGAGTCTTTGGTAATGGTAATTCCCAGAAACTTGAAGGTCTCCACGGTTGACATAGGGCTGTTGGATATTGTGAGGGGGAGCAGTGCTGAGTGGTGTCTCCTGAAGTCCATTCTCATCTCCACAGTCTTGAACGTGTACATCTCCAAGTGGTTCTGACTACACCAGAGCACCAGGTGCTCAGTCTCCAGCTGATATGCAGACTCATTGCTGTCCTGGATGAGTCAGATTACCGTAGTGTCATCTGCAAACTTCAGTAGTTTAACAGCTGGGTCCTTGGAGGTGAGGTCATTGGTGTAGAGGGAGAAGAGCTGTGGGGAGAGGACACATCCCCGTGGAGCACCAGTGCTAATTGTCCATATACCAGAAGTGACTTCCCCCAGCCTCACCTGCTGTTTTCTGCCTGTCAGGAAGCAGGTGATCCACTGACAGTTGGGGAGGGGGGGATGCAGTGAGCTGGGAGAGTCTGGAAGAGAGGATTCCTGGAATGATGGTGTTGAATGCCGAGCTGAAGTCCACAAACAGGATCCTTGCATATGTCACTGGGCAGTCAAGGTGTTGCAGGATATATCGCGGCTCCATGTTGACTGCATCAGCCGCTGACCTGTTTGCCCGGGAGGCAAACTGCAGGGGGTCCAGCAGGTGTCCTGTGACGTTCTTCAGGTGGGCCAACACCAGTCATTCGAAAGTCTTCACGACCACAGACATCAGAGGAACAGGCCTGTAGCCATTCAGTCCTGTGATGAAGGGTTTCTTTGAGATTGGGATGATGGTGGAGCATTTGAAGCAGGACGGGACCACACAGCTCCAGGACTCTGTTGAAGCTCTGCATGAAGATTGGAGCCAGTTGGTCAGCACAGGCTTTAAGACAGGATAGGGGGACACCATCTGTATCCGGTGTTTTCCTGGTCTTCTGTCTCTGGAAAAGCTGGCTCACATCCTCTACATGTACCTTACTTGCAGCCTGAGTATCGGGGGGTAGGGGGGTTACCAGAGGTCTGATGGGGGCTGTTGTCGTTGGGCTGGAGTGGGTTGTCTCTCTCAAACCTGCAGTGGAAGACATTCAGGTCATCAGCCAGGTCTTTTGTTTGCCTCAGCATGGGGGGATGGTCTTTTATAGTTTGTCTTGCATGCCCCTCCACGCTGACACAGGGTCGTTGGCTGAAAACCATTTTTTCAGCTTTTTAGTGTAGCTTCTTTTAGCCACGCTGATCTCCTTTGTCACTGAATTTCTGGCCTGCTTGTACGGGGCTCTAAGTTATATCTTGTTAATTATCAACACTGTCAAAGCAGCCAGGGAAAAACACTTTGCTGATATTATTTCTAAAAACTCATACTGTCCCAAATAAGGTTTGACACAATTCATAGAGTTCTCCACCCTGTTTCCACTGCTTGCCCTGTGCCAAACAGGCACTTGTGAAGAGTTTCTTAACTTTATCACAAGTGAAATTTATAATATATGATCTAATATTTCACCTCCTGCCTAAGACCCCTCAGTGGTTCCTCTATGTTCTGCTGTCACTGCCAGTTGTGTCTGTAGGGACGCCCGACCAAGCCAGAGGTAACACAGGGATTTGAACTGGCGATCCCCGTGTTGATAGGCAATGGGATAAACTGCCACACTACCTGGACGCCCCTTTAGTATGTGTGTGTGTGGTTTTTTATTTTTTTTAAATTTTCTACCTGTCCCTTCACTTATTTACTTGTGTATTCTTATGTGTTAGTGATGTTACCGCTACTGCATTTCTGCTGTAAGTGTGTTATTTTATTTTATTGTGCAGCACTTTGGTCAACTTCAGTTGTTTTTAAATGTGCTTTATAAATAAACTTGACTTGACTTACTTAATGTGCCTTCACTTAGTCCAAACCGTAACCTTTTGTTTCAGTTGCCTAAACCTGTCTCCAGCCTTACCGAGGTTGCTGTGGCTGCCTAAAGTAAACCAGTGATGTTGGTTTAAGGCATCGTGAGTTATGAAAGACATGGGCTACACTCTCCTCTCCTCTCTGTCTTCCCACAGCCAAGCCCAAGAACTCCGTCAAGGTGGTGACTGTCCAGGCCGGCACCAAGTCCGTGGTGGTGGCCCACTGCGAGGCAGCTGATGGCAAACCGCCGGCCTCCATCAAGTGGGTGGCCTCTGTCGGTGGGAACCACTCCACCAGCACTACGGCCGGGGCCGAGGGAACGGTGACGGTTCGCAGTGAGTACCGGCTGGTGCCCACGCCGTCAGACAACGGCAGGGAGGTGACCTGCATGGTCAGCCAGAAGACCCAGGACCAGCCTTGGGTCTTTCCTGTCAGGCTGTCTGTAGAGTGTAAGAGACATACACACACACACACACACACACACACACACTTTCCCGTTAATCTCTATGTCAGATGCTAGGAATACGCTGACTGATACACTCACCTTTAATTGCTTAATTGAAATCAATTAAAATCCAATCCAGTTTTCATGAGAATAGAATTTGACCGAGGTTACACAAGCCTTCTGAGAGACATTTAAAGAGACGGATAGCGTGGCCTCCGCCGCATGGCCTCTGTACAGCAGAGACGGAGTGTAGTTTATAACAGTTAACCTTCTCTTTCGTAGGCTAGGTCTGTGATCTGTTAGCCTTCTATAGCACACACACACACACAAGTTCCTACCTTACCTTAACTACCTTAACCCTAAGCTGGTCTTTAATCTGATTTGTAGCATTGTCCAGCTAATTTGACTCTTCAGTATTGTGGATATCTATTCCTGTTAGATCTGTCGCTGAACCAAACCAGTTCAGCGACAGATCAGGGTCTGGCCAGAGGGGTCAATTTCAGCTCTTCAGGACTGCTTTGAGATCACCGACTGGGGCATTTTCAAAGCGGCAGCCTCCTCTGGTGAGCACATTGATCTGGAGGAATACACAGTGACAGTGACAGCCTACATCAATAAATGTATAGACGACGTCACAGTCACCAAAACCATCTCTTCGCGGCCCAACCAGAAGCCTTGGCTGACAGCAGATGTCCGGGCACTGTTGAGGACCCGGAATGCTGTATTCAGATCCGGTGATGAGGCAGCACTCAAGACAGCAAGGGCCAACCTGTCGTGTGGCATCTGGGAGGCAAAAAGACAATATACACAGAGAATCAACCTCACTGATAGCAGAGACGCACGGCACTTATGGAAGGGCATCGAGGCCCTCACTGGCTACAAGCCTCCTTTTCAGACCTGTGGCGGTGCCCCCACCCTCCCAGATGCACTGAATGACGTCCGGTGGTGAAGACTACATCCCTGATGGATGCAGGTTATGCAGGTGACCACAGATGACGTGAGAAAGACCCTCTCCAGAGTCAACCCACACAAAGCTGCGGGTCCAGACAGAATCCCAGGCAGAGCCGTCAGAGACTGTGCTGAGCAGCTGGAAGATGTCCTTGCTGATGTCTTCCTCATCTCGCTGTCCCAGGCAGTCATCCCCATGTGTTTCAAGTCTACCACCATCATACCAGTGCCAAACAATTTCCCTGTGTCCTGCCACAATGACTACCACCCCATTGCACTGACTCCCATCGTCATGAAGTGCTTTGAGAGGCTGGTCATGAAGCATGTTAAGTCCAGCCTCCCCTCCACTCTGGACCCTGTCCAGTTTGCAAACTGTGCTAACCGCTCCACAGAAGATGCCATAACCTCTGCTCTTCATCCAGCCCTGTCCCACCTGGAGAGAAAGAACAGCTATGTGAGGATGTTGTTCATTGACGTCAGCTCAGCTTTTAACACAACCATACCACAACAACGGATCAAAAAGCTGAGCCAGCTGGGCCTTAACACCTCCCTCTGCAACTGGTTGCTGGACTCCCTCATGGGGAGGCCACAGTCAGTGCAAATTGGCAAGATCTCCTCCAGGACCATCACACTGAACACCGGCGCTCCACAGGGCTGTGTGCTCAGTCCGCTCTTGTTCACCCTGCTGGCTCACGACTGCACAGCATCATCCACCTCCAACCTCAATATAAAGTTTTCTGATGATACCACAGTGGCAGATCTCATCAGGGACAGCAATGAATCATCATACAGAGCGGAAGTGGATCAACTGGTGACGAGGTGCAAAAACAACAAGGAGGTCATTATTGACTTTAGAAAGACCAGCACCCACCGTACCCCTCTGACCATCAATAGTATGGACGTGGAGAGAGTCAGCAGTGTTAAGTTCCTGGGAGTTCACATCACAGAGGACCTCTCCTGGTCCTCACATGTCACTGCGCTCTCCAAGAAGACCCAGCAGCATCTTCACTTCCTGCGGTGTCTGAAGAAGGGAAGTCTTCCCCCACCCATCCTCATCACAATCTACAGAGGCACCATAGAGAGCATTCTGACCAGCTGTATCTCTGTCTGGCATGGGAACTGCAAGGCCTCGGCCACAAATCCCTACAGCGGATAGTGAGACAGCTGGAAAGATCATAGGAACTGCTCTCCCATCCATCCAGGCCCTCTATGATGCATGGTGCATCCGGAAGGCTCTCAGCATCGTGAAGGACCCCACCCACCCTTCCCACATCCACTTCACCCTCCTACCCTCTGGCAGGAGGTACCGGAGCATCTGTGCTGCCTCCACCAGACTATGCAACAGTTTCATTCCTCAGGCTGTGAGGTTCCTCAACAGCCTGAACTCTTAGGCCTTCCACAAAATGACTTTCTGACCTTCTTGCACACTGTCCGTGTCAGGTGTGCATGTGATGTTTAGGTCTGTGAAGTAATTTTTGCTTTTAATGCACTTTTTGTTTTAATATTTATTGTGTGTTATGTGTTTTTATGCGACACTGTGGTCCTTGTGAAACATAAATTCGTTCCCTTGTATGTATGAGACATGCATAGGAGGCAATGACAATAAAAGCAGTTTAAGTCTGTTGTGGGTGGCACAATGGCGCAGTGGTTAGTTCAGTCGCCTCACAGAAAGAAGGTCCTGGGTTCAAGTCCCGGGGTAGTCCAACCTAGGGGGTCGTCACGGGTCGTTCTTTGTGTGGAGTTTGCATGTTCTCCCCGTGTCTGTGTGGGTTTCCTCTGGGGGCTCCGGTTTCCTCCCACAGTCCAAAGACTGTAGGTCAGGTGACTCACCGTACTAAATTGTCCCTAGGTGTGTGTGTGTGTGTGTGTGTGTGTGTGTGTGTGTGTGTGTGTGTGTGTGTGTGTGTGTGTGTGTGTGTGTGTGTGTGTCGGCCCTATGATAACCTGGCGGCCTGTCCAGGGTGACTCCCTGCCTGCCTTCCAATGACTGCTGGGATAGGCTCCAGCATCCCCGCGACTTGAGCGCAGGATAAGCGGCTTGGATAATGGATGGATAGATGGATGGATGGATGGATGGATGGATTCCTGTTGTGCCACCAGTATTTGACAGGACATACACTCTTCTCTGTGATATTTGTAATGTACTCTGTGGCTTTGTGCAGTCTTTTTTTTTCTTTCTTGAATCTCCTGTCACTTACTATTGATGATTTATATCAAACTTAGATTAATGCACTTGACAGGACATCACGGGTGCAGTATGATGACTAAATGCACTTGACAGGACATCAGGGGTACAGTATGTTGACTAAATGTACTTGACAGGACATCAGGGGTACAGTATGATGACTAAATGCACTTGACAGGACATCAGGGGTACAGTATGATGACTAGATGCACTTGACAGGACATCAGGGGTACAGTATGATGACTAAATGTACTTGACATGACATCAGGGGTACAGTATGATGACTAGATGCACTTGACAGGAAATCAGGGGTACAGTAAGATGACTAAATGCACTTGACTGGACATCAGGGGTACAATATGATGACTAAATGTACTTGACAGGACATCAGGGGTACAGTATGATGACTAGATGCACTTGACAGGACATCAGGGGTACGGTATGATGACTAAATGTACTTGACAGGACATCAGGGGTACAGTATGATGACTAAATGTACTTGACAGGACATCAGGGGTACAGTATGATGACTAGATGCACTTGACAGGACATCAGGGGTACAGTATGATGACTAGATGCACTTCACAGGACATCAGGGGTACGGTATGATGACTAAATGTACTTGACAGGACATCAGGGGTAAAGTATGATGACTAAATGTACTTGACAGGACATCAGGGGTACAGTATGATGACTAGATGCACTTGACAGGACATCAGGGGTACGGTATGATGACTAAATGTACTTGACAGGACATCAGGGGTACAGTATGATGACTAGATGCACTTGACAGGACATCAGGGGTATGGTATGATGACTAAATGTACTTGACAGGACATCAGGGGTACAGTATGATGACTAGATGCACTTGACAGGACATCAGGGGTACAGTAAGATGACTAAATGCACTTGACTGGACATCAGGGGTACAATATGATGACTAAATGTACTTGACAGGACATCAGGGGTACGGTATGATGACTAAATGTACTTGACAGGACATCAGGGGTACAGTATGATGACTAAATGTACTTGACAGGACATCAGGGGTACAGTATGATGACTAAATGTACTTGACAGGACATCAGGGGTACAGTATGATGACTAGATGCACTTGACAGGACATCAGGGGTACAGTATGATGACTAAATGTACTTGACATGACATCAGGGGAACGGTATGATGACTAAATGTACTTGACAGGACATCAGGGGTACAGTATGATGACTAGATGCACTTGACAGGACATCAGGGGTACAGTATGATGATTAGATGCACTTGACATGACATCAGGGGTACGGTATGATGACTAAATGTACTTGACAGGACATCAGGGGTACAGTATGATGACTAGATGCACTTGACATGACATCAGGGGTACGGTATGATGACTAAATGTACTTGACAGGACATCAGGGGTACAGTATGATGACTAAATGTACTTGACAGGACATCAGGGGTACAGTATGATGGCTAGATGCACTTGACAGGACATGAGGGCTACGGTGTGATGACTAAAGGGACTTGACAGGACATCAGGGGTACAGTATGATGGCTAGATGCACTTGACAGGACATGAGGGCTACGGTGTGATGACTAAAGGGACTTGACAGGACATCAGGGGTACAGTATGATGACTAAATGTACTTGACAGGAAATCAGGGGTACAGTAAGATGACTAAATGCACTTGACAGGACATCAGGGGTACAGTATGATGACTAAAGGGACTTGACAGGACATCAGGGCTACGGTGTGATGACTAAAGGGACTTGACAGGACATCAGGGCTACGGTGTGATGACTAAAGGGACTTGACAGGACATCAGGGGTACAGTATGATGACTAGATGCACTTGACTGGACATCAGGGGTACAGTATGATGACTAGATGCACTTGACTGGACATCAGGGGTACAGTATGATGACTAAATGTACTTGACTGGACATCAGGGGTACAGTATGATGGCTAGATGCACTTGACAGGACATGAGGGCTACGGTGTGATGACTAAAGGGACTTGACAGGACATCAGGGGTACAGTATGATGACTAAATGTACTTGACAGGAAATCAGGGGTACAGTAAGATGACTAAATGAACTTGACAGGACATCAGGGGTACAGTATGATGACTAAAGGGACTTGACAGGACATCAGGGCTACGGTGTGATGACTAAAGGGACTTGACAGGACATCAGGGCTACGGTGTGATGACTAAAGGGACTTGACAGGACATCAGGGGTACAGTATGATGACTAGATGCACTTGACTGGACATCAGGGGTACAGTATGATGACTAGATGCACTTGACTGGACATCAGGGGTACAGTATGATGACTAGATGCACTTGACTGGACATCAGGGGTACAGTATGATGACTAAATGTACTTGACAGGACATCAGGGCTACGGTGTGATGACTAAAGGGACTTGACAGGACATCAGGGCTACAGTGTGATGACTAAAGGGACTTGACAGGACATCAGGGCTACAGTGTGATGACTAAAGGGACTTGACAGGACATCAGGGCTACGGTGTGATGACTACGTGGCGTTCTGTAAGTTGCTTTAGACAAAGACATCTGCTCATTGAGAAACGTAAAATGGAGTACTGACTGAGCACACATCTTCCATGTCGCTGTTTTTCAGGTGTGAGACATGCTCCTGAGAATAACTACATGACCACAAAAAAACATATACAACCCCCCGACCACACACACACACACACACGTGTGAGTTCACCTGTCATTCTGACAAACTGTTTGGCCTGGTTCAGTGACACAATCCTACCACGTTTTGGCGTATATGTATTACACATGTAGATATATACAGACAAACACACACACAGACACACACACACTCAGATGAGGCCAAGCCAAGCTGTCAAGTTGTCAGCCGTGGCGTGTTATTCACACATGCATGTACACACATACAACACACACGTTGGCCATTTCCACTTGAGGTACATGTCAGCCGGCGGATCAGTGATCCCCCCTCTGCACAGATACCAAACTGAGAACAGCTGCTCGCCGGTGATAGCGAGGGGCCCGAAAAGACACTCTCCCTCATTAACTGCCTGTTAAAGTCCGCTTGTTATGAGGTCTAAAGTAGCTCAATTATGTCACCACTTATAACAGGAACA
The DNA here is from genome assembly GCF_029633865.1 of Lampris incognitus. Lineage (NCBI taxonomy): Eukaryota > Metazoa > Chordata > Actinopteri > Lampriformes > Lampridae > Lampris > Lampris incognitus. Next base: position 40,280,999 of record NC_079228.1, on the reverse strand, counting down.
GTAGCATGGTGATGCAAATAACAACATGAGCTACACATGCTTTTCTTCCGCTTCTGGTGTGGGAAGATGGCAGCGCAAATTCACGTTTTTGGTAGCCCCACCCAGTACCGTCCATGCAGTGTCGTTGTCCACGTCTGCATCTAAGTTTTGTCTTCGCTTGATGGCTGGGAGAGCTGGAGCTGGATCGGCTTGGAGAGCTTGGTCTGCTTTGTCCTGTGGGCCCAGGAACCACAGCACTGCCTGGAGCTGTGCCCGAAGAGGAAACACCGAGGGCGGTCTGCCAGGATGCGGAAGTGGGGCAGGCTAAGCTAACTGCTAGCCTACGCAGACCAGCCAGTTCCGATAGCACCGAGGGCGGTCTGGCGGCAGCCTCACCTAGCCTTGACTGTGTTTTTAGTGTCGTCATGTGGAGTGTGGGGAGGTGTGTTGAGGGTGTCTGGCTGGGTGAGCTGGTGCTGGATCGGCTGGGAGAGCTTGGTCTGCTTTGTCCTGTGGGCCCAGGGACCACGGCCCTGCCTGGAGCTGTGCCCAAAGAGGAAACACCGAGGGCGGTCTGCCAGGATGCGGAAGCGGGGCAGGCTAAGCTAACTGCTAGCCCATGCAGACCAGCAGTACTGACAGTCATCCTGGCTGGTGTTCCTTCTCCTGGTCGGTGATTTTTTTTTTGTTTAGTTTAAATATATGTGTTAGTTTAGTTATGTGTGTTTGGGTATGTGTGTTAGTTTAGATATGTGTGTTTGGGTATGTGTGTTAGTTTGGATATGTGTGTTAGTTTGGGTATGTTTGTTAGTTTGGATATGTGTGTTAGTTTGGGTATGTGTGTTGGTTTGGATATGTGTGTTAGTTTTGGTGTGTGTGTTAGTTTGGGTACGTTTGCTTGTTTGGATATGTGTGTTAGTGTGGGTATGTGTGTTAGTTTGGATGTGTGTGTTCTTGTAGTTTGTGGATGTCTTTGTGTCTTTGTGTTGACCTGTTGTGGCCTGGAGGAAACAATGTTCTGTTTCATTTCATGCACATGAAATGAAACGACAAAGTGTTTCTGATTCTGGTTCTGATTCTGCTAGTGACAGAAAGTAGGAAGGTGTTGTGGGAAAATTAGTTGACCCATTTTGGCAAGCTTCTCCATCACACCTTAGAGGGTGTATGATTAGAGATGTTAAATAACTCTGCCTCAACGTTGGTGTCAAATCCATTTGCTGCTTGTGGCGTATGAAATATTAGTGGAATTTATCCCGCGTTGTGTTTTGTTCTCCAGTCACGCTGACCAGCAGGCCAGACTGATGGACGCTGTTAGATGAGCTTTGTTATTCATGCACAGTCATTGCCACACAAACGGTGACGTACCCAATGTCCCGCTTACAACCTGACAACCTACTCGTAGCACAAACGCGTCTTTGCCACTCTCACCGTTTGTTTTTGCACCGGACAACAGCTCTCTTTTCAGACGTCCTCAAATCAAATGAGAGATGATGACAGACAATGTCAGGCCCGACACAGAACCATTCCACATTTGCTGCATCACGCAGGAATTTGGAGAAACATTGAAACAACTTTAATTGAATTTAACACGTTGAATGGCGTAGTGATGCTATAGCCACAGGCATGAGCGCAGGTCCATGAATCCTGGGACGGCATCCAGCACTTCACCAGCGGATTGACAAGACCATACCGGATCAGTCGAGGCTGCATACAGGATTGGCTGAGGCCCTGGTTAATAGTGGCCGTGCCCTCACAGGGTACCAGTGAAAACTAAAACCCGCCGTGGCGACCCCTGAGAGACAGAAGACGCTGAAAGAAGAAGAAGAATCCAATAGTGATGCTGACATGTGGTGTTGGTTCACCCGAGCTTCAGATGGTTTGCAGCGGACTCGTTTGTACTCGGCATCTGGTGCCTCTCATGTCAGAGTCCAACAGTCGTCTGAAAGACAGATTAGTAGTAGTAGTATTGGTACTAGTAGGAGTAGTAATAGTAATAAAAAGGGGCCCAAATAATGCTATGGGGCCCACGGTGATTTAAGATGGCTGCCACCCGGTCCCTGAACTCCCTTCAGCAGCGCAGGAGTCCAGTGGACTTGAGTGGGCGTTGCCGTTGGTTCCAGGTTTTGGTACCATTCGCAGTTGTCAGCACACAAACACGTTTTCTCACACACACACCGTTCATCTCCAGTGAAGAGACATGCATGTAGGCACACTTCCTGCCAGCAGCTACAAACATGTACCTGTACATACATGCTGTCTGATGCTCGTACACGCACACAGACACACAC
>NC_079228.1:40268732-40273732 GCF_029633865.1 Lampris incognitus | reverse complement strand
CCTCGGAGAACAAAGATTCCTTTGTAGCCGGGCAGTGTGTTGGGAGTGATGTGTGGGAGGCTCAGCGCTAGCTAAGCTGCAACTGTTCTTGCTAGAAGCGTAGCCTTGTGACTGACTCAAAGTATCAGCAAAGGTCCTCTCTCTCCTCCCAGAACACACACACACACATGCATGTAGATGCTACTAGAACACCATGCAGATGCCCCACACACACACACACACACACACACACACACACACACACACACCTTTTCTCTTTCAACACAGGGAATCAGACCGTGAGTCATCCTGCTCTGTGTGAATTGCGTCCTTGCTGTTGCGTGTTTTCTTGTGTTCTCTTGCAGCAGAGTGACGGTTGTTCGGCACCCGGTAGCCTTAATCCCCCAGTGTCTATCACAATGACTTCCAGCAGACGAGCGCTAAGTCTTGCAGGGGAACTGTTTAAACGGGGGCTGGGGAACTCACAATGAAGCCGATGGACAAAACGGTGTCCATTTTTTTCTTCATCCTTCATCCATTTATAGTAAACGCACATTGACTGCCGTTGTTAAGTACAGTGACTTAAAATAAGCCGTTATGAGTTTTGTGCCCTGCTCGAGGACACTGTGACAGAACATTACTAACAAACCTGTCAGCCGTGGCGGGTATCGAGCCGCATTAAGGTACCGTTGTGGGATGGTTAATGCCATGTTAGCCTTTGCATAAGTCCTCCACCAGCCCTGTAGCTGTCCTCTGCATTTTGTGCATGAAATTTGACGAATTGTTCCTCTGGTGGGGTGGAGCAATGTGGCAGCAGTAGTGCTGCAGGAATATACTGATTATATCATGCATCTCAGGGATTTGCAGCACAGTATTCCTGCGGTGTTCATAATATTTTGAACACTCTTTGTGCAGATTAAAAAAACAAACATTGAAATGTAGAAACCGAAGTGCTCAGTGTCTTCCAGCAGAGAAACCCCAAATGGGCGGTTTGTTACTTGTTCTTAGCACTTATTATATTCACTCATTTGAAAAAACAAAAAAAAATCTTTTTCTTGCACTTTTACTTTAACACTGGTTTTGCTCTTAGATGCTTGTTTAGATGCACTAATGACCTCTGATGACTAGTAGTTCTCCAGATCTCCTACGTTAAGTGATGCACTTATTGTAAGTCGCTTTGGATGAAACCGTCGGCTAAATGACTGTAATGTAATGTTCCCTGCAGAGGTGTCTGGGTAGCGTAGCGTAGCAGTCTATTCCTTTGCATATCAATACGGGGATCGCCAGTTGAAATCCCTGTGTTACCTCTGGTTTGGTCGGGCGTCCCTACAGACACAATTGGCTGTGTCTGCGGGTGGGAAGCCGGATGTGGGTATGTGTCCTGGTCGCTGCACTGGCGCCGCCTCTGGTCGATCAGGGCACCTGTTCGGGGAGGAGGGGGAACTGGAGGGAATAGCGTGATCCTCCCATGTGCTGCGTCCCCCTGGTGAAACTCCTCACTGTCAGGTGAAAAGAAGCGGCTGGTGACTCCACATGTCTGGGAGGAGGCATGTGGTAGTCTGCAGCCCTCCCCGGATCGGCAGAGGGGGTGGAGCAGAGACCGGGACGGCTCGGAAGAGTGGGGTGATTGGCCAAGTACAACTGGGGAGAAAAAGGGGTGGGGGGGTGGGGGAGGGGGAGGTGTTCACCACAGTGTCTTTGTGTTTCACCTCACCATGACCATTTTCCATCGTGTCTTGCGATGTTAATTTAACAGTATCCAAAACAAATGTGTCACGCTCCATCTGGTTCCGTGATACTAAGAATATTGATTTATCTGCTCTCACTAGTGGAACTGATAACCTCCCCAGCAAAGATCATTTATCCACCCCAGACGAACTGGTCTCTCATTACAATGGCGGCCGTTATAGTCTTTTAGACGATCTTGCTCCTTTAAAAACCCGGTCTGTTTCCTTTACCCACTCTGCCCCTTGGTTTACACCTGCACTACGCCAGCTTAAAGCTAAAGGCCGTCGCCTGGAACGCCTTTACACGAAAACTGGCCTTGTTCTTCATAAAGACATGTGTAATGACCACATACTTCATTATAAGGAGGCTCAGTCCACTGCTAAATCGTCTTATTATGCAAATTTGATTAGATCAGGTGAAGGGAACACTAGAGCCCTGTTTTCCACAGTAAACAATGTTTGATGGCCACCAGACACTCACACCTCACCTGTATTCAGTTGCTCAATGTAATGCTTTCATGACCTCTTTTAAGGCCAAAATTGAAAATATTCATCAGCAATTGACCTCATCAAACAATACTGCATACAGTTCATCTTATCACCCTTCTATGTTCCCCTCTCTTCTTCTCTATCTAGTTTTAAACTCCCAGCTGTTGCTGAAATATCTGGTCTTATTCGCAAATCCAAAACCTGTCAGTCAGACCCCCTCCCTACTCATTTAGTAAAAGCCTGTCTACCTTCTCTGTCCTCTTTAATAACTGATATCATACATTCCTTCCTTACCTCTGGTCTTGTTCCCCCATCTCTCAAAACAGCTCCAATAACTCCAATACTCAAGAAACCTGGTGCAGACCCCAACAATTTGAATCATTTTTGCCCAATCTCAAATTCACCATTTCTTTCTAAAACACTTGAAAGCACAGTCACATCTCAGGTACACGCTCACTTGGCTCACAACAATCTGTTTGAACAATTCAAGTTTGTGAATCCACGCTTCATTGAGTTTCGTGCAGATGATGATTTTATATTTATCTGTTGTGTTAACTTTTTATTGTCTACCTGCTTTGTTTTTATTTTATGCTGTCTGATACAGAGCTGCTGGTTTTTTACTGTCTTCTGTAAGGTGTCCTTGAGTGGTCTGAAAGACGCCCACAAATAAAATTTATTATTATTATTTTTATTATTATACAAATGTCCTTTAACATCATGCCTTAATACAACATAATAACCGGGTCCATTCCTTGGGTCTAGGGTTAGAATGAGGTAGAAGTCTACTTGATGGATAGTGCCTTTCGTAGGATATGAGATGTTCCAAGTAGTGCCATCTTCTGTAGTTCTTGTATTCTGATGTTACCCGGGAACCGTTGGGTGTATTTCTCCATCCCTTTGTTTACAAGTCCCAGGCTCCTATCACTACTAGTATTGTTGTGGTTTTTACAAGTCCCAGGGCTCCTATCACTACTGGTACTGTTGTGGTTTTTACAAGTCCCAGGCTCCTGTCACTACTGGTACTGTTGTGGTTTTTACAAGTCCCAGGCTCCTGTCACTACTGGTACTGTTGTGGTTTTTACAAGTCCCAGGCTCCTATCGCTACTGGTACTGTTGTGGTTTTTACAAGTCCCAGGGCTCCTATCACTACTGGTACTGTTGTGGTTTTTACAAGTCCCAGGCTCCTATCACTACTGGTACTGTTGTGGTTTTTACAAGTCCCAAGGCTCCTATCACTACTGGTACTGTTGTCGTTTTTACAAGTCCCAGGGCTCCTATCACTACTGGTATTGTTGTGGTTTTTACAAGTCCCAGGGCTCCTATCACTACTGGTATTGTTGTGGTTTTTACAAGTCCCAGGGCTCCTATCACTACTGGTACTGTTGTGGTTTTTACAAGTCCCAGGGCTCCTGTCACTACTGGTATTGTTGTGGTTTTTACAAGTCCCAGGGCTCCTATCACCACTGGTACTGTTGTGGTTTTTACAAGTCCCAGGCTCCTATCACCACTGGTACTGTTGTGGTTTTTACAAGTCCCAGGCTCCTATCACTACTGGTATTGTTGTGGTTTTTACAAGTCCAAGCGCTCCTATCACTACTGGTATTGTTGTGGTTTTTACAAGTCCAAGGGCTCCTATCACTACTGGTATTGTTGTGGTTTTTACAAGTCCCAGGGCTCCTATCACTACTGGTACTGTTGTGGTTTTTACAAGTCCCAGGGCTCCTATCACTACTGGTACTGTTGTGGTTTTTACAAGTCCCAGGGCTCCTATCACTACTGGTACTGTTGTGGTTTTTACAAGTCCCAGGGCTCCTATCACTACTGGTACTGTTGTGGTTTTTACAAGTCCCAGGGCTCCTATCACTACTGGTATTGTTGTGGTTTTTACAAGTCCCAGGGCTCCTATCTCTACTGGTATTGTTGTGGTTTTTACAAGTCCCAGGGCTCCTATCACTACTGGTACTGTTGTGGTTTTTACAAGTCCCAGGGCTGCTATCACTACTGGTATTGTTGTGGTTTTTACAAGTCCCACAGCTCCTATCACTACTGGTATTGTTGTGGTTTTTACAAGTCCCAGGCTCCTGTCACTACTGGTACTGTTGTGTTTTTACCAGTCCCAGGCTCCTATCACTATGGTACTGTTGTGGTTTTTACAAGTCCCATGGCTCCTATCACTACTGGTACTGTTGTGGTTTTTACAAGTCCCAGGGCTGCTATCACTACTGGTATTGTTGTGGTTTTTACAAGTCCCACAGCTTCCTATCACTACTGGTATTGTTGTGGTTTTTTACAAGTCCCAGGCTCCTATCACTACTAGTATGTTGTGGTTTTTACAAGTCCCAGGGCTCCTATCACTACTGGTACTGTTGTGGTTTTTACAAGTCCAGGGCTTCTATCACTACTGGTACTGTTGTGGTTTTTACAAGTCCCAGGGCTCCTATCACTACTGGTACTGTTGTGGTTTTTACAAGTCCCAGGGCTCCTATCACTACTGGTATTGTTGTGGTTTTTACAAGTCCAGGGCTCCTATCACTACTGGTATTGTTTGTGGTTTTTACAAGTCCCAGGGCTCCTATCACTACTGGTACTGTTGTGGTTTTTACAAGTCCCAGGGCTCCTATCACTACTGGTACTTGTTCTGCCTGGTTTTTACAAGTCCCAGGGCTCCTATCACTACTGGTATTGTTGTGGTTTTTACATGTCCCAGGGCACCTATCACTACTGGTACTGTTGTGGTTTTTACCAGTCCCAGGGCTAACTGGTGGTTGTGGGGCTCCTATCACTACTGGTACTGTTGTAGTTTTT
>NC_079228.1:40257394-40268532 GCF_029633865.1 Lampris incognitus | reverse complement strand
AAAGAGGAGGGGACAATATCTGAAAACTGTAATGACTCCTCTCTCTCTCTCTGTCTCGCTCTCTCACTCGCTCTTTCTCTCTCTTTTAGTCTCTCTCTCTGTCTCTTGCTCGCTTGCTCTCTTTCACTCTCTTTCACTGCCCCTCCAATCAGCCCTCCATCCTCCCCTCCATACATCCACTTCTTTTGTGGGCAGTCCAGCTGGCAGTGGGCTTAGGGCTATTGTCACTGTACAGCTACACACACACACAGCTACACACACACATACACACACACACACACACACACAGCTACACACACACGCACACACACGGCAAAAAAACACTCTTCTGAGGGGCCCAGTGGAGCGCCACTTCCTGGATTGCCTGCAGCAAACCAGATAGCTGTCCTGTCGAAAACACACACAAACACACACGCAGACACACACACAGACACACACACGCACATGCAGACACATGCATGCAAGCAAGCACACACACAAACACACACAGACACACATGTAGACACACACAGACACACACGCAGACACACACATAGACACACACACACACATGCAGACACATGCATGCAAGCAAGCACTCACACACACACACACACACACACACACACACACTCACACACACACACACACACACACACACACACACACACACACACACACACAGAGCGTTGTGCATGGGGGAAGTAATCAGATAATCCAGCCTGGGGGAATTGTGGGCGCTGAACTGCTTGGACGTGGACGCAAGGCTAACCTCTATATGGTTTACACAAGAGCGCACATACGTACATGCACAGACAGAGTCAAACACATACGGACACACACTCACACAAACACACATTTTGAGCAGACCTGCTTACCTTATATGAATGCCAGTTCACTCAAAGGTACGCATACACTAATGCCAATATATACAGTATATACAGAAACACACTCTTTCACTCGCTCGCTCGCTCGCTCGCTCGCTCTCTCTTTCTGTCTCTCTCTCTCTCTCTCACACACACACTCGCACAAACAAATATATGTACAGATATAAACACACACACACACACACACACACACACACACACACACACACACACACACACACACACACACACACACACACACACACAGAGTCCAGACAAGTCCGTGGCTAATGACCCGGGCTTTCTCAGCTGCAGGGGCTGCACGTACTATATGATGTGTTGCTGTAGTTACAGACAGGAAATGGCTGACTGTTTAGACTGCCAGTCCCATCGCATCTCATCAACACATCTTGATGGGACTGATTCAGTATCCACCGGTCGGGGCCCCTGGCCTCGGGGCGGCATCATTTGATCGAGCTAAATGCTGGAAATAAGACCACGACCTTGTCAGAACACAGCCTGGAAAAGACAGCAGGACCGACGGTTGCATAACTCCACCAACTTAAGACATTAAAGGGAAATTCTGCCAATTTTCATCCTCATCTCAGTCCGTCTGCAACAGGGATGGCATATGAACACCTGCTGCAGTTTCTGTGTCCCCTGCAAAACAGGCTTTACTTCTGGCTGCATCGTTAGGCCTGGGTTTCTACTGCTGCATCCTGTCAACAGTGGGAATATCCAGTGACCTACCAGGAAAATTGCAATGGAACGCCACTCGAAGTTGGATTTCCAACTGGTAATCTTGAGTGCAGCTCAACATAGCTGACTTCACCGCTGGAGCTGGACATTCCAACAAAGCTGGAGCTGGACATTCCAACAAAGCTGGAGCTTTGTTGGAATGTTTGTTGTTGGATGGAGCAAAGCTGGAAAAAAAGAGGAAGGCCAAAGAGGAGGTTAATGGATGGGGTGAGGGGAGGACATGCAGGTGGCTGGTGTGACAGAGGAAGATTCAGAAGACAGGAAGAGATGGAAACGGATGATCCACTGTGGCGCCCCCCTAATGGGAGCAGCCAAAAGTAGTAGTAGTAGTAGATACAAATGCTTGCATGCAGTGCATGTGTTGCGGTACATGCAGGCGTTGTGGAAAGACTCTGAGCAGCAGAACCCAGAGTCCTCCATCAAAGTCCTCCATCAGAGTCCTCCATCAGTCTGGGACTCTGTTGGTTTGGTGGACTACATGAGCCGCCTGTCCTGACTGAACATGCTGAAACTCATCGTTTGAAGATGTGGAGATGAACTGTGCATTTGGTGGAGTTCCTCACTTGAAGTTGTCTTTATCGTGTCTCTCCAGGTGTCCCAGTAAGAACTCAGCAAGTCACCTCCTGTTCTGGTCTTCTTTGGTTCAGTTTTGTGACAAGAGACATTTTATCCCAGTAGATGGCCAATCTTTTTTTTCTTTCCCCTTTTTCTCCCCAAGTGTACCCGGCCAATTACCCCCCTCTTCCCATCCGTCCCGGTCTCTGCTGCCCCCCCCTCTGCTGATCCGGGGAGGGCTGCAGACTATCACATGTCTCCTCCCATACATGTGGAGTCACCAGCCGCTTCTTTTCACCTGACAGTGAGGAGTTTCCCCAGGGGGGCGTAGTGCGTGGGAGGATCACACTATTCCCCCCAGTTCCTCCTCCCCCCTGAACAAGCGCCCCAACCGACCAGAGGAGGCGCTAGTGCAGCAACCAAGACACATACCCACATCCGGCTTCCCACCTGCAGACACAGCCAGTGTGTCTGTAGGGACGCCCGACCAAGGCGGAGTTAACACAGGGATTTAAACCGGCGATCCCTGTGTTGGTAGGCACGGAATAGACCACCACACCACCCGGACGCCCTGAGACGTCCTTTAATTGGTTGCTGTCACGTTTTGAAAACCGACGTTTGTTGGAAAATCCTACTTCCTTTTATCCATAATTACTTGACTCATACCAGTGTTGTGTTGAGCAGTTTAAACTTCATTTATTTGTTTGTTTATTTATTTGTTTTTTCTGTTTGTGTGTTTTTTGTTTGTTTGTTTGTGGGTTTAACCTCTGCTAGTCTTTATTGTTTTATAAGAACACTTGGTAAAGTTGGGATGACACTGTTATCGTTCATTTCCTCTTTTGGGGTCCGGGGACTTCATGCCATTGAGGGCATTTTTCCAGATTTCAGAATTAAAACCAAGGAAATAAGATAGCACAGCAGTGCTGGGGCTTGCCCCCTCCGTGTGACTTGTGGGGCAAGTGGGCATTCAGGGGGCATGTCTATCAGACAGTGGAGAGTCTCCAGCTTATCACACACACACACACACACACACACACACACACACACACACATTTTCTGAACTGCCGCTCCTGCTTCAGGGTCGCGGGGATGCTGGAGCCTATCCCAGCAGTCATTGGGCGGCAGGCGGGGGAGACACCCTGGACAGGCCGCCAGACTATCACACAGGGCCGAAACACACACCACACACACACACACACACACACACACACACACACACATTCACATGTAGGGACGGTGAGTCACCTGACCTACATGTGTTTGGACTGTGGGAGGAAACCGGATCCCCGGAGGAAACCCACACAGACATGGGGGAGAACATGCAAACTCCACACAGAGGACGACCTGGGACGACCCACAAGGTTGGACTACCCCGGGGCTCGAACCCAGGACCTTCTTCCTGTGACCGCAACCATGCTAACCACTGCACCACCGTACCATCCCCATATATATATAAAAAAAATATATATATGTATATATATATATATATATATATATTTATTAGGGCTGGGCGATATGGCCTAAAAAATAAAATCTCAGATTTTTTCACACCAAACTCGATTTACGATTTTAAGCGATTTTTTTTTCCTTCTTAAAAACACACAACAAATAACAAGAAATTATTCAAAACAAGTTTTGCTTTTATTTTGTTTTGATTTTTCCCTTTTTGGCTTTGAACAAAATGTCCCGTTAGGGGTTAAAGTGCAACAAAACACAAGCCTTGGAACAAGCGTGTAAACAAGATGGCAGGCCCTGCCATTGTCAACAACAGCAACAATGTAACATTTCAGCAGCACCTTTCTACTGGCTTCAAACAATGTCCCAACGTACAGGGACCTAATCTCCTAGTTTTGAAAACATACCTAAGAAAAATGTTCCCCTCTCCGACAGTGATACAGTGCACCTTCAAACCAATGTAAAACCAAACATAAAAGTGCTTCCTCTTGAAAAAAAAAAAGGTTTTCTTTTTTGAAAACATAAATTCAACATGTCAGATTACATGCCATTACAAAAATAGATAATTTTCCCCATTGGGATTGATACAGTGCAAACAAAACTTTCATTAAAGTTCACATGTTGTGCATTTAAACAAAGGTGCCTCTTGTATACAACAATTATTTTCTCCCTATTTTGAATCCTTGAATATGTGTACAAAATCAAACATCTGCACGCATTTACATAGTCAACATCAAATTTTAGTAAATGTACAGGACGTGAGGTGCTTGCAATGCTGTCTTTAGTTTTTTTTTTTTTTTACAAATTTTTGGCAAGGAATACAAGCCTGTGTACTACCTCTGGCTTGAGGCATGCCCTGTTGCCTGTAACTGCTGCCCCCCACACTAAAAACCCCTCTCTGAGGCGGGTACTTGTCGCAGGGATAGAAAGGTATTTCTTGGCCAGATTACTGAGCCTTGGGAAGTTTGGTTCATGGTGCTTCCACCAATGAAGTGGATCAGTGTCTGGATCTGCCTCAGGGTCAACAGGTAGGTTGCCAGCTCAGTCTCTATTTTCCCTGCTTCTGACTGGTGGGGAGACGGGCAGTGGCACATTCTTCTTGAAGAAGGAAGCCAAAGTCGTTTTCTTATTCGGTGGAGGCTGTGCTTCTTGACACACCTGCTCAGCTGGACCAGGCTGCTGTGGTGTACTTTTTTCAGCAGGCTCAGGCAGAGACATCAGCTCAGGCAGAGACATCAGCTCAGTGACAGCCCTTTTGTTGACTTGTTCCACCTTGCCTGGGTCAGTGTAGGTTGTTCAGAACCTGGGGTCCATCAGGGAAGACATGTCTAAGAGTTCATCCGTCACAGGGTTGCTGTATTTGTCATCAAGGTAGCGAAGAATGTTTGTTTTTATAGTTTCAGTGAGCTCGGTGTCGTCCTCCTCTGGCTGTAGGAGACTGGTTTTGAACAAATGGAGCACCCACCGGTTCAATGTAGGGAAACGCTAACATAGGCCTCCCCGGACAGGGCCTCAGTAAGGTCTTGGAGTGGTTTGACAGCTTTATTTATGGGACTCTAAAACGTCAGTGTCTTGCCAAGTGGGCACAAGATGCCGACGTTTTCCTGTCTGAGCCCAGGACATGGGCTATGGCCTTCTCCTCTTCCAGAAATCTCTGTATCGTTTTTTGTCGTGAAGCCCATCTGGTCGGGGACTCGGTTATTAGCTGATGAGGGGGTAGACCAAGCTCAGTCTGTACTTCACCATCTCTCTTCTTTTTTTCCAGCTATAGGAAAAGGCAGCAACAGCCTTTATACAAACCCCAATGGCACGTCCAGTCCCGTGGGTCCTTCACACCATTCTCTGATAATAAATAAATAAAGACAACACAAATAAAACCATTTGTACTGTGGCATGGAACTACATTCACACACTTATTCTTCAGTGTGTCACAACAAGTCTTTTTACACATTTCAACATTTTATTGACGCAAACGAAAGACACACACAAACACAGGGCATGTTTACCATTATGATGAATCGTGCCTGTACATTTAGAGTTAATGTATTAAACTGATTATAAATGCATTAATCATGAATTGTGCATGGTGAACAATAATCATGCATTAAGGGGGCTTGTAGCACCCAATAAACCCAATAACATGTCCTGACTGGTATTGGAATAACATGTTTACTGATAAAGTAATAGTCTGTATTACGTCACTGGGAATTAAATACATTTCAGGTCGACCATTTTTTCCACGTCACTTGAATGCGTCGTTAGCCTCCTACCTATAGCGCTGTGCAGGCTATGTCCAAAGCCCTGGAGGCTGGGCTACTCGCTGTCTTTGAGAGCTTTGGTTATGTCGGTGCCACTGCCTGTTGCCATGCAGATGAGTCGGTCTTCAGCAAGGTTGCAGGAGTTCAGAGCATCTTCTAGGCCCTGGGTAATTAGCTCTCTTTAGTGATCGTCAGGGAAACACGCTGTTTGGAGACAGACGCTTCGCAGAGTCCAGTTGTTGTTGATAAAATGTCCTGTCAAACTCATGTAGGGCTGCGTGGTTCGGCTGGACCCTAAAAGTCTGGTGTGGTGGAGTAAAACGACACCTCCTGCAGCTCTCTAGCCATCTTTTCCCGTGTGCAGTTGTACAGGTGAGGCAAGGCAACTCCGGCAAAATACTTGCGGCTTGGTACTTGGGGTGGAAAGTTTTTAACATGTGGGTAAACCCCGGCTTTTGCACAGTGTACATGGGGACCATGTCTGTAGCCATATGCAGCGCGACTGCATCAGTAAGAGTTTTCCACAGCGTCCCTTTCTTGTCGTAGGGGACACAACGGGAAAAGGAATCGGCTAGCGTGGTATTGTTCTTTAGCGGGTGTTTGTGGGCTGCGGGCTTGTGGATCCCTTTAGTTGCGACAGCTTTAGAGCAAACTCTGCAGTAGGTCGTGGTTTGTTCGCTGTCGGACGCCACAGAACCAAACCAGTTCCACACCACCGAGCACACTGTGCCTTCTTTGGGGACGAGCTCGTATATATATATATATATATATAATATATTTGTTGTTGTGTGAGATGAATGGATGGGGGCGTGATACCAATATACTGAGGTGCTAAAGGTCCCACAACACCCACAGGTCTGGCATGTGTGCCTGCGGCAGTTGCCTCCCAGGGAATTGAAAGGAGCAGGCGCCTCCTGGCTGGCATTCAAGTGAAGTGGTAGAAATTAGGACAACAGTTTGCCTGTGCAGCAGGTACAAAAGAGAGCAACACATCCTGAGGATGAGAGCCGTAATGACCTCTAATGAGACCAAACTACCACCCTGCAGCAGCGCAGGTGCCACTTTTAAGAAACGTCTTGTGTGGCATGAGCGGAAAATAAAAAGAGGGCATTAACTGAAGGGGATTAGCCTCGGGGCTTCCATTAAATGTAAATGCACTAAAAGACGGTTCAACAGGTTACAGGGGAGGAGGGGCAGGCCTCTGCAGAATCACCTCTTGTGGCGGATGTTGTTTTTCTTAACGAGTCTTGTTTCTGGGTTATTGTTCCTGGAAAGCCAGGTACGTGTTCTGCAGTTACAAGTTCCCTCTTCTGTCCTTCAAGTAAAGCTGCTGCTGCTGCGGCCCGCTGCCGCTGACACATTTACAAACCAAAAGAAGCGAGAGCTTGAGAGCAAAGGGCCTTCTTGTCCTACAAAGAGGCGCAGAAGGTGGAACCTTGAGTCCTGAAGATTTTCCAGGTGTCATTTACCGAGCGCTGCTTTCTCTCGGCAGGTGACACAACACACACACACACACACACACACACACACACACACACACACACACACACACACGTGCCTCGACTCACTGGAGGACAGACCGCCCTTATGCACACCAGCCATCCACGACCCAGACCGCTTCGCCCACACAGGGCCGCGGGGGCGCTGGAGCCTATCCCAGCAGTCACTGGGCGGCAGGCGGGGAGACACCCTGGACAGGCCGCCAGGCCATCACAGGGCCATGACAGCCCCCCCCCCCCACACACACACACACCTAGGGACCAGTTAGTACAGTGAGTCACCTGACCTACATGTGTTTGGGACTGTGGGAGGAAACCCACACAGACACGGGGAGAACATGCAAACTCCACACAGAGGACCACCCGGGACCACCCCCAAGGTCGGACTACCCCGGGACTCGAACCCAGGACCTTCTTGCTGTGCGGCGACTGTGCTAACCACTGCACCACCAAGTCTCTTTTTTGTGTGCCCCCCCCCCTTTTCCCCCCAAGTTGTACTTGGCCAATTACACCACTCCTCCGAAGCCGTCCCGGTCTCTGCTCCACCCCCTTGCTGAACCGGGGAGGGCTGCAGACTACCACATGCCTCCTCCATACATGTGGAGTCACCAGCCACTTCTTTTCACCTGACAGTGGGGAGTTTCACCAGGGGGACGTAGCGCGTGAGAGGATCATGCTATTCCCCCTTGAACAGGTGCCACCACCGACCAGAGGAGGCGCTAGTGCAGCAGCCAGGTCACATACCCACATCCGGCTTCCCACTCACAGACACGGCCAATTGTGTCTGTAGAGATGTCCAACCAAGTTGGAGGTAGAGGTGTGTGTGTTTTTTCCTCTTAATGATGATGAAAACAGTCTGCCAGAGGGCGGCGCTATTTTCTGTCGTTTCTGTGTAGAAGGTTCATTTCGAGAAGACTCCTTGTGATGTAGTCGCAGGTTGGAGGTGTCCGAGAGCAGCGTGGTAGTCCTAGTTTTTCACCCGAGTTTAGGAAACTGTCTGAAGGAAGGTAAAACATGGGCTTCTGCTTCTCAAACCAACATGTTAAGGCTCAACACAGCGTCACAACACATGTGGAGGTGCAGGTAGAGGTGGAGGTCTTCTGAAAGTGAAGCGTTTGAAGCCGGAGCTGAATAATGACGTCACCCCTCCCTCCTGCAAGACGGGTGCAGGTTTTTTCTGACTTTGTCTTTGTGGGCGTCCACATCATGACGGACCAGCAGAAACGTGTTGTCCAGCTCCTCCCTCATCCATGCAACCGTTCAGCTCTTCGCCTTCCTTCCGCCAAAGCACAGCCTCTGCTGTGACACCCCGGCTGTTTTGAAGTTCAGACCACTGCCAGTGAGCCAGTTCCCAGGCGAACCTGGCTGGCTGTCAAGATAAGCAGATGTTACACACAATGTGAAATCTCAGCCAGACAGAATATACCTTCCTGCAAGCCCCGATTAGACAGACCCCTGGTATGTAATTACATGATAACGACGCGACGGTAAGAACACCCTCTAACCCAGGGTCCCCAATAGGCGGCCCCGCGGGCCACGTCCGGCCCGTGACGGGTTGATTTATGGTCCGCGAGAATTTTTGGAGAAATGCCAGAAGGAAGTTTTTTTTTAAATTTCCCTACCAACAACAAAAAAACTTAATTTTTTTTTTTGGAAATAAAAAATTGTTTCTTCCTTCTGCTATTTCTACACATTTTGTTTGGGAACACTATTCCAAACATAATTTCAGCAATCAGTCCAGCAAGAAATGCTACCTTGTAACTATCAATTCCAGCCCGCATTTCCCCTTGTGGGCTAGTCCAGCCCCCCTCGCTTGCGTATCGACACCAAAACAAACTAACGAACAACGTGCTGCTGGAGGTTGAGTGGCCCGTGGTTTTAAAAGTGGCCCGCTATGAAAAGTAATTGGGGACCCCTGCTCTAACATCATAGCTCACATTACTGTTTCATAGCCACTGCTGTGCCAGCCTCTGCCTGGGACAAGCTAGCAAACAACAGAAACCGTAAAAGATGCTAACTACACTTACCGTTCTGATATGTCCACTAGTCGCCGATTTTGGGGCACAACAGAGTCTGGGTCTGACTGAGGCTCAAACTTCCGGATGAATCTCCACGATGTCTGTGCTAACACAAGTCATCTTCATGCGCACCGCTCTTCCACTGGTCAACCTAGAGCAAGCAAGGGTGGTGGGCGGAGCCTGTGATATTTGCATATTCATAGACCCTGAATTTCTCAGTGAGGGAGGAGTAGCTGTGCTTCTAGCCCCTTTTCAGTTATTTTTTTTTTGTTTTTGCTTTTTATGCGGGAAAACCATGTTAAACAATATATTAATCATCCCAGAGTGTTTTCAAACATTACACCGCGTCTGGAGGGGAACTTTAAAAAGATGGCTTTTAAGAGCAGTTTTGAACTCCTTACTGGAGTCCAGGATGAGGATGTGATTGGGAAATCCATACTGGAGTCCAGTATTAGGATGTGAGGGGGAGTTCCGTACTTGAGTCCAGTATGGGCATGTGTGGGGGAATTCCGTACTGGAGTCCAGTATGAGGATGTGAGGGGGAGTTCCGTACTTGAGTCCAGTATGGGCATGTGTGGGGGAATTCCGTACCGGAGACCAGTATGAGGATGTGAGGGGAAATCCCATACTGGAGTCCAGTATGAGGATGTGTGGGGGAATTCTGTACCGGAGACCAGTATGAGGATGTGAGGGGAAATCCCATACTGGAGTCCAGTATGAGGATGTGAGGGGGAATTCCATACTGGAGACCAGTATGAGGATGTGAGGGGGAACTCCGTACTGGAGACCAGTATGAGGATGTGAAGGGGAATTCTGTACTGGAGTCCAGTATGAGGATATGAAGGGGAATTCTGTACTGGAGTCCAGTATGAGGATGTGAGGGGGAACTCCGTACTGGAGTCCAGTATGAGGATGTGAGGGGGAATTCTGTACCGGAGACCAGTATGAGGATGTGAAGGGGAGTTCCGTACTGGAGTCCAGTATGAGGATGTGAGGGGGAATTCCATACCGGAGACCAGTATGAGGATGTGAGGGGGAACTCCGTACTGGAGTCCAGTATGAGGATGTGTGGGGGAATTCTGTACCGGAGTCCAGTATGAGGATGTGAGGGGAAATCCCATACTGGAGACCAGTATAAGGATGTGAGGGGGAACTCCATACTGGAGTCCAGTATGAGGATGTGAGGGGAAATCCCATACTGGAGTCCAGTATGAGGATGTGTGGGAGAATTCTGTACCGGAGACCAGTATGAGGATGTGAGGAAGATCTCAGGGAGCGAGGCGGAGTGTGAGTTTGAAGGAGGTGTGTGTGATGAAGAGGGGACAGGTTATGAAGAGCGTTAAATATTAACGATAAGATTTAAAGTTGATCCGTTGTGGCACAGGGCGCCAGTATAATTGACTCAGCGGGAGAGACGTGTTCATCATGATGGATAGAGGACAGTGAAGGGACAGACAGGAAACAGAGGGAGACAGAGACGGGTACAACATGCCACACAGGTGCTGTTGTGGGTATGTGGCATGTGCAGTAACTCTTCAGCTACCCGGGCGCCCGGAAGCATTACTGATAGCCAGCGCCAAGGAGTGTGGCGGCAGGTGGGTCTTTTGTGTGGCAGAACTTGAGTATGTGACACGTTGCTACTGGTGTCTTATCGTTGGCCGTCTGAATAGTGTAGCGTTGGGTCCGCGGGCCGGCGCGGTCCGGACTTTAAAGACTTGCCCCGCTCCAGCCAAGGCAGCGGGCCGAGCT
>NC_079228.1:40244894-40252394 GCF_029633865.1 Lampris incognitus | reverse complement strand
TGTGGTGTGGTGTGGTGTGATGTGGTGTGGTGTGTGCGGTGTGGTGTGGTGTGGTGTGGTGTGATGTGGTGTGGTGTGGTGTGGTGTGATGTGGTGTGATGTGGTGTGGTGTGTGCGGTGTGGTGTGGTGTGGTGTGATGTGGTGTGGTGTGGTGTGGTGTGGTGTGTGTGTGTGTGTGGTGTGTGTGTGTGTGTGTGTCAGGTAGAGGCAGTGAGGAAGTCCTGGTTGACGGATGGCTCCAGGTTTGAGTGAACTGCATGGTAATGTGGGCACGGCTGGCTGGCTGGCTGGCTGGCTGGCTGGCTGGCTGGCTGGCTGGCTGGCTGGCTGGCTGGCTGCGGGGGGGGGGGGGTTGCTGGTCTCCCGGGGTGGGAGGTTTCTCTGACACACCGAGGCAGCACAGGATAAACAAGAGACAACAAGACACAACAATACACAACAAGACACAAAAAGACACAACAAGACACAACAAGACACAACAATACACAAGACACAACAATACACAACAAGACACAAGACACAACAATACACAACAAGAGACAACAAGACACAGCGATACACAACAAGACACAACAAGAGACAAGAGACAACAAGACACAGCAATACACAACAAGACACAATAAGACACAATAAGACACAACAATACACAACAAGACACAACAAGACACAATAAGACACAACAAGACACAACAATACACAAGACACCACAATACACAACAAGACACAGCAATACACAACAAGACACAACAAGACACAACAAGAGACAACAAGACACAACAAGACACAAAAAGACACAACAATACACAACAATACACAAGACACAACAATACACAACAAGACACAAGACACAACAATACACAACAAGACACAACAAGAGACAACAAGACACAGCGATACACAACAAGACACAACAAGAGACAACAAGACACAAGAGACAACAAGACACAGCAATACACAACAAGACACAATAAGACACAACAAGACACAACAAGACACAACAATACACAAGACACCACAATACACAACAAGACACAGCAATACACAACAAGACACAACAAGACACAACAAGAGACAACAAGACACAACAAGACACAACAACACACAACAACACACAAAACGACACAACAAGAGACAACAAGACACAACAAGACACAACAAAAGACAACAAGACACCAGACACAATAAGACACAACAAGAAACAACAAGAGACAACAAGACACAACAAGACAGCTCCTGGCTCGGTGTTGCCTGTATCACGTGTGGCATGCAGCACTGGACCTCGCACCTTTTAAACTCAAGTACAAAACCAAACTAATTTCAATAATTTTGAATAAAATGTTGCTTTAACTGGCCTTGTGAGTTGTTTTGTGAGTTGTTTTGTGTGTTGTTTTTATAGCGGTGAACAATTCCCTCAAACACAAGTGAAGGATGGGTTCATGTTTTCCCTCTGCTTCATTTTAATGTTTGCTAGCATCACTGAGAATCTTAAAACCTTTCGAGGGCGTCCTGGCGATCCCCGCGTTGGTAGGCAACAGAATAGACCATCACGGGGATCGCCGGTTCGAATCCCCGTGTTACCTCCGGCTTGGTCGGGCATCCCTACAGGCACAATTGGCCGTGTCTGTGGGTTGGAAGCCGTATGTGGGTATGTGTCCTGGTTGCTGCACTAGCGCCTCCTCTGGTCGGTCAGGGCGCCTGTTTGGGGGGGAGGGGGAACTGGGGGGAATAGCGTGATCCTCCCATGCGCTACGTCCCCCTGGTGAAACTCCTCACTGTCAGGTGAATCCCCGGGTCAGCGGAGGGGGCGGAGCAGCGACCGGGACGGCTTGGGAAGAGTGGGGTAATTGGCCAAGTACCATTGGGGAGAAAAAGGGGGGGGGGAGTACCCCCCCCCCTCCATTGGACTTCAGTACTGAGAGACTTCAGCACTGTCCCGTTCAACCCTCCACATGAGCTCATACACAGGAAGCGAGCGCCCAGTAGCTCCCACATACCTTCTTCTTCTTTTTTTGGACCCCCCCCTTCCCCCCTCAATAGCGTTTGGCCAATTTCCCCGCTCTTCCGAGCCATCCCGGTCCCTGCTCCACCCCCTCTCAGGGTTGCCACGGGGCCTTGAAAAGTCTTGAATTTGGTCTAAAGTGTGTCTTTTGGTCTTAAGTGTGGTGTTGACGGGTGTTAGAGGTGTGACTGCCGGGTGAGATGTTGGAGGGAAATGTCCGGGCTGCAACGGCGGCGCTGCAGGACCGGTTCCGCTCCAGTAACCCGTGCTGAAAGACAACAAGGTGGAACCAGGAGTCATTACTTGGCAGCTCCCCCGGTCAAGTTATCGGACAACACCGGGCTGGTGTTTAGTGTCGGTGTGCTGTGGCGTGTGTGGTGCTGTCAGTCCGGGCCGAGAGACGAATGAACGCTGAAGTCTTTATCTCCTGTCAGTTACCTTCCTCACGTCACGGGGGAGCGCAGCTGCACCTCCCAGTGGTCGGAGAAGAGCACGTGTGGTGCTTGGTGGAACCCGGTGGAGGGGCATGTTGTTGAAGCCCGCTGCATCTCACCCTGGAGAACTATTAAACTGGGGACGTGGGGGTACAGACCCTAGAACCACGAGGTCAGTCAGACAAACACGAGACCCAACTGAAAAGCCAACAACCAGCGCCTCCATCTGTTCGCTCTTCGCCACTGCTGCGGGGCCATCACGTGCAGCCGCTCCCGTAACAACATCAGGGATGATCCACCTCCGGACGACGTTTGGGTCTCCGCCACCCTAAAAGAGGAGGTGCTCTGGATGCTAAATGCTGGGTCTAAACACCGTTCCCACAGCACCAGCGAGGGCGTAGGTGAGGAGCTGTTAGGAGCACGTTCCGGGCTCAGAAGCAGCCAAAACACTCGCGTGCGGTGCCTCCGTCACCACATGTGGTGTAGCAGGATACATCCAGAGTCCTGGTCTCTAGAGTTAACTACGGTCCGTTCACTCTCATGTTTGAGGAAAGTTCGAACCAAACCACCAGAACCAAGCAGCTGGATCTGCATGTGAAGGGGGGCAAGTTCAGTCGGGGCACCAGTCGGGGCACCTGGGGTCACAGTTTATGGGACATGCAAAAGCACAGGACTTGCTGGAACATGTCAACGTAAGTTGACCATTACAGGGTTTGGCCCTGTGACGGCCCGGCGGCCTGTCCAGGGTGTCTCCCTGCCTGCCTGCCTGCCAGGGCCTGTCTCCCCGCCTGGCGGCCCGTCTCCCCGCCTGCCGGCCAGTGACTGTTGGGGTAGGCTTCAGCATCCCGCGAGCCTGAGAGCAGGATAACGGTTCAGATAATGGATTGAGGGACATTTTTATATCTATTTAACATATGTAGTTATTGGTATTTAGACATACATTCGATTTCAGCAATACTATGAATAACACACACACACACACACAAATACACATCCACTCAGTATTGTATAAAATGTGCAGCTGTGTGTAGACCAGTGTGCGACTGGCAGATGTAAACGCACACTAACTGTCCCCAAACTCCATTCACACCCCAACACACGGTCTGTGATGTGTAGGAGGTGTCTGTAGTGTGGTTGTGTTTCACTGCATGTTCATTGACAGAACTGTTCTGATGGAACGTGAAGTTGTCCTTGTGGAGCGTTCATACATTTACTTTGTAGTAAGTCATTCTGACTTTTTTATTCTTTCATGGTAAATTTTCTTCATACTTTTTTGCTGTGAAATAGGTCTTTGGTTTTACTTAAAGTGGTCTTAAAAAGTCTTAAGTTGAACCTGTTGAAACCTGCAGGAACCCTGCCCTCTGCTGCCCTCTGCTGACCCACGAGGGCTGCAGACTGCCACATGTCTCCTCCGATACACGTGGAGT
This sequence comes from Lampris incognitus, assembly GCF_029633865.1. NCBI lineage: Eukaryota > Metazoa > Chordata > Actinopteri > Lampriformes > Lampridae > Lampris > Lampris incognitus. The sequence continues at coordinate 40,248,533 of NC_079228.1, read as the reverse complement.
CACCAGCCGCTTCTTTTCACCTGACAGTGAGGAGTTTCGCCAGGGGGACGTAGTGCGTGGGAGGATCACACTATTCCCCCCAGTTCCCCCTCCCCCTACGAACAGGTGCCCCAGTCGACCAGAGGAGGCACTAGTGCAGCAACCAGGACACATACCCACATCCAGCTTCCCACCCGCACAATTGGCCCGCAGACACGGCCAATTGTGTCTGTAGGGACACCCAACCAAGCTGGAGGTAACACAGGGATTTGAACCGGTGATCTCTGTTGGTAGGCAATGGAATACACCGCCACGCCGGATGCCCTCTGAGTCCCAAATATGTTAATATGCTCGATAATATGTAGTCATAAAGAATGTCTTGATGCACGCTCAATAATCCAGGTAAGAAAATTAAAGAAGGTTGAATCAGTTCATGTGGACACTGCATTTACTGACACTTCATATGGATGCCACATTTACCGACACTTCATGTGGACACATGCTTACTGACAGAAACACTATGATGAACTGGTTCAACCTTCTGAGTAGCAAACAAACGTTTCTTCAAGGTGAAATTATTTTAGTTTGCACTTGAGCTGATGCATCTGTTACTGCTGCATGCTCGTGTGTGTCTGGCAGTGTGTGTCTGCAGCTCATGCTGCAGGACTGATGTCCACAGTGTGTCTCTGCAGCTCGTGCTGCAGGACTGATCTCCACAGTGTGTGTCTGCAGCTCATGCTGCAGGACTGATCTCTACAGTGCATTTGCAGCTCATGGTGCAGGACTGATCTCTACAGTGTGTTGTCTGCAGCTCATGCTGCAGGACTGATCTCTACAGTGTGTGTCTGCAGCTCATGCTGCAGGACTGATCTCTACAGTGCATTTGCAGCTCATGGTGCAGGACTGATCTCTACAGTGTGTGTCTGCAGCTTGTGGTGCAGGACTGATCTCTACAGTGCATTTGCAGCTCATGGTGCAGGACTGATCTCTACAGTGTGTATCTGCAGCTTGTGGTGCAGGACTGATCTCTACAGTGTGTTGTCTGCAGCTCATGGTGCAGGACTGATCTCTACAGTGCATTTGCAGCTCATGGTGCAGGACTGATCTCTACAGTGTGTATCTGCAGCTTGTGGTGCAGGACTGATCTCTACAGTGTGTCTGCAGCTCATGGTGCAGGACTGATCTCTACAGTGTGTCTGCAGCTCATGGTGCAGGACTGATCTCTACAGTGTGTATCTGCAGCTTGTGGTGCAGGACTGATCTCTACAGTGTGTCTGCAGCTCATGCTGCAGGACTGATCTCTACAGTGTGTATCTGCAGCTCATGGTGCAGGACTGATCTCTACAGTGCATTTGCAGCTCATGGTGCAGGACTGATCTCTACAGTGCATTTGCAGCTCATGGTGCAAGACTGATCTCTACAGTGTATCTGCAGCTTGTGGTGCAGGACTGATCTCTACAGTGTGTTGTCTGCAGCTCATGGTGCAGGACTGATTTCTACAGTGTGTCTGCAGCTCATGGTGCAGGACTGATCTCTACAGTGTGTCTGCAGCTCATGGTGCAGGACTGATCTCTACAGTGTGTCTGCAGCTCATGGTGCAGGACTGATCTCTACAGTGCATTTGCAGCTCATGGTGCAGGACTGATCTCTACAGTGTGTATCTGCAGCTTGTGGTGCAGGACTGATCTCTACAGTGTGTTGTCTGCAGCTCATGCTGCAGGACTGATCTCTACAGTGTGTGTCTGCAGCTCATGGTGCAGGACTGATCTCTACAGTGCATTTGCAGCTCATGGTGCAGGACTGATCTCTACAGTGTGTCTGCAGCTCATGGTGCAGGACTGATCTCTACAGTGCATTTGCAGCTCATGGTGCAGGACTGATCTCTACAGTGTGTATCTGCAGCTTGTGGTGCAGGACTGATCTCTACAGTGTGTTGTCTGCAGCTCATGCTGCAGGACTGATCTCTACAGTGTGTGTCTGCAGCTCATGGTGCAGGACTGATCTCTACAGTGTGTCTGCAGCTCATGGTGCAGGACTGATCTCTACAGTGTGTCTGCAGCTCATGGTGCAGGACTGATCTCTACAGTGCATTTGCAGCTCATGGTGCAGGACTGATTTCTACAGTGTGTCTGCAGCTCATGGTGCAGGACTGATCTCTACAGTGTGTCTGCAGCTCATGCTGCAGGACTGATCTCTACAGTACATTTGCAGCTCGTGGTGCAGGACTGATCTCTACGGTGTGTGTCTGCAGCTCATGGTGCAGGACTGATCTCTACAGTGTGTTGTCTGCAGCTCATGCTGCAGGACTGATCTCTACAGTGCATTTGCAGCTCATGGTGCAGGACTGATCTCTACAGTGTGTCTGCAGCTCGTGGTGCAGGACTGATCTCTACAGTGTGTGTCTGCAGCTCATGGTGCAGGACTGATCTCTACAGTGTGTTGTCTGCAGCTCATGCTGCAGGACTGATCTCTACAGTGCATTTGCAGCTCATGGTGCAGGACTGATCTCTACAGTGTGTCTGCAGCTCGTGGTGCAGGACTGATCTCTACAGTGTGTCTGCAGCTCATGGTGCAGGACTGATCTCTACAGTGTGTCTGCAGCTCATGCTGCAGGACTGATCTCTACAGTGTGTCTGCAGCTCATGCTGCAGGACTGATCTCTACAGTACATTTGCAGCTCGTGGTGCAGGACTGATCTCTACGGTGTGTGTCTGCAGCTCATGGTGCAGGACTGATCTCTACAGTGTGTCTGCAGCTCATGGTGCAGGACTGATCTCTACAGTGTGTATCTGCAGCTCGTGGTGCAGGACTGATCTCTACAGTGTGTCTGCAGCTCATGCTGCAGGACTGATCTCTACAGTGTGTCTGCAGCTCATGCTGCAGGACTGATCTCTACAGTGCATTTGCAGCTCATGCTGCAGGACTGATCTCTACAGTGTGTCTGCAGCTCATGCTGCAGGACTGATCTCTACAGTGCATTTGCAGCTCATGCTGCAGGACTGATCTCTACAGTGTGTGTCTGCAGCTCATGCTGCAGGACTGATCTCTACAGTGTGTCTGCAGCTCATGCTGCAGGACTGATCTCTACAGTACATTTGCAGCTCGTGGTGCAGGACTGATCTCTACGGTGTGTGTCTGCAGCTCATGGTGCAGGACTGATCTCTACAGTGTGTATCTGCAGCTCGTGGTGCAGGACTGATCTCTACAGTGTGTCTGCAGCTCATGCTGCAGGACTGATCTCTACAGTGTGTCTGCAGCTCATGCTGCAGGACTGATCTCTACAGTGCATTTGCAGCTCATGCTGCAGGACTGATCTCTACAGTGTGTCTGCAGCTCATGCTGCAGGACTGATCTCTACAGTGCATTTGCAGCTCATGCTGCAGGACTGATCTCTACAGTGTGTGTCTGCAGCTCATGCTGCAGGACTGATCTCTACAGTGCATTTGCAGCTCGTGGTGCAGGACTGATCTCTACGGTGTGTGTCTGCAGCTCATGGTGCAGGACTGATCTCTACAGTGTGTCTGCAGCTCGTGGTGCAGGACTGATCTCTACAGTGTGTCTGCAGCTCATGCTGCAGGACTGATCTCTACTGTGTGTGCAGCTTGTGCTGCAGGGCTGATGTCTACAGTGTGTGTGCAGCTCATGCTGCAGGACTGATCT